>NC_052122.1:3554-61489 GCF_012273895.1 Zerene cesonia | reverse complement strand
GGCGGGCGGCGAGGTGCGGCGGCGGCGGGGCTCGTGTGCTCGGCGCGGTGTTCGGTGTCAAGAGCTGATCGGATTGAGGTGTCGCTCGGTGTCGGCTTGCCGGAATGCACTGTCGTGTCAACACTTCCGCGATATTTGCTACTTGTGCGATGAATCCCACCCCATCTACTTACTTCTTTTTGATATTTCAATGCTCCTAATAAGTAGACAAGGAAGTCGAAATCTTTTATTGAATTTTTTTCATATGCGAATAAAAGTCAATGTATAAAAATAATAAGTATTGATATTATGTGTCACGAGGCGCATTCACGTTGGATTTACTTCGTGTGATATTCCACCCAGATATAACAGAATTAAATAAACTAGCACATTGATATGCTTAAAACCGATTATCTATAATTGAAATTAAAATTTAACATATTGGAAATCCAGAAAACTACACCTCAATAAAAATAAATAAATAAAAAAAATACAGCAGCAATAATTGCTTTGCATATGTGAATGAAAATTAACAGATAATTAAATATAAGAAGTGAATTTCACGCTATAATTCAAAGGTACAAGCGAGGTGTGGCTACTGTGGCTTGAAGAATGACGGCGAGATTATAAATGTTCCCTTTGAGAGATGTACAGATCATTTTAGTGCGGAACAAAAGCGAGAGATTGCTAAGTATTACGTTTGTATACATGTATATGTGTACACACATACAAGTCACACGAGTGAACGCCGAGGGCAGGCGCTGCCGGGGGCCATGCTTGTCGTGCTCAACACGTATCGCGGAACCTTATCTGCAACACCTCACCTACATCTCTTATCGCCCAAATATTTTAATTTGTTTATTTAAAAAATTATCGCGGCTGGAGATACGTCAGATTCGCTAAATAGCTGTTTGTGATAAGATTGTATGTGCGCCATTTCGTATCCCATCCCGAGTTCGATCCGATAATTGTTTGTTGTTATTTGTGTTTGGGATTCATCTGCACCGTTGGAGATAACTGCTTCGTGTCACATTCTTAGTTTTTAACCGACTTCCAAAAACGAAAAGAAGGAGGTTCTATGCTCTTTGTGATACTATGTAGTAAGGCAGTATCTATCTCTTATCTTAGCATTAGACTTGTCTAGCATCGACTGCAAATAGATGAGTGGATAGTGCTCATAGTAATTTACAAAATTTCTTTTTCGCTTTTAAATGGTTTTGATGATGGTTTAATTTTTTTTTAAATAATATATTGTAGTAAACCTTTCGCAAGTCGCTTGTAGCGCGTGTACTTATTGTATTAACTTTAAGTTAACCAATCGGCCCGCGACGCATTAATGATAATGATGAATAAAATTCTGCGCTATTTTAACAATACGAGTCGCGGAGCGCGTGGCGCTGCGGAGGGGGTCGCGGGGCGCGTCGCGAGTGAAGGGAGAGGGGGGGGAGGGGGTGCTGACAATTACCGGCGACAATAAACCGACATCAATTATTGTAATTGTAGTATTGTACTAGTTTAATGTTTAGTGACGAGGCGTGCGAGCCACGCACGCTGCGGGCGTTAAGGTGCGCTATTTGTTTACATCTGCTCTGTGCTCATTGCACGATGCACACTGCTATTATAATCTATTCCGCGAGATTGCAATTAGACATACACATTGACATACATTTATTCACACACAAGAACACACACCACAACTAGCAAAAGAGGCAAAACACTGAACATCGAACAGAAGGAAATAAGAAAACGCCGGGGAAAAACCTACGCGTTGACATGTACATTATAATTTACTTAATTAACATTCGGTGTCGCCGCACACGAGCCTGAATCTCGGCATGGAGTGGGTGCGGCGGAGTGCAGGTGGCGGATGCGCCGGCTGACCCTCGAGCAGCGCGGGCGGTGCGCGTGCCGAGAGGCGGCTCTCGCACTATAAATATGACAGGCCGTGGTCGCTGATGGATGCTGCACAAGTACCTATAAATACTCGCGAGCAGCGAGCACACATGTACACAATACGTGCTCACTGAACATGGGAAATGTTCATGCCTACGATTATAGATGGCACACGGTCGACGCGAGTCGCCAGGGGCAATACTATTGCGTTTACGGCCACCGCTTTCGTGACTCTCCGAATACCATATTGTCACAACTAATCGACAGGTAATCTAGTGATAAGAATAATGGCGCGTGGTTGACGCGAGTCTTTAGAGAGAGAGAGAGAATTATTGTGCATTTTACTGGAGAAATTAAATATATTGAGTACTTTATTAATTATCTCGTTGGTAGTGTGGTTAAATCGATTTCAAAGCCGCAAATAGCGGTTTTAACAATTTTGCAACGTGACATTAAATCAGGGTCGCCGCAGACGCCAGAAAAAATTCTTGGCTGTGAATAATATTGAGTGTCGAAATATAAGCAATTTTTATATTAAAAATTGAAAGCACTAACTAATTAAATTATTAATTTAATATTGACTACTGATAGGGATATGATATCATTTCTTTCATATAAAATAAAATTATGAAGAATTTATACCACAAATACTTAGATATTGTAAACAGAAATATAAACAACAGTAACCTAGTTACTTTCGGAAATTACCCGCTAAATACTTGTTCACTTGTTGTTTACTAAAAATCTCTACGATTTCCTCATAAATATGGAAACTATTTGATCCGATACAAAGGCGTACAGCGCCACATGGCTTAATTGTTTCTAGAACGTTTAATTACATTATCTATTGAGAAGTAAAATAAATATCAGTAGAGACGTCAATTGAACGAATATCTACAAACGAGTCCGAATGCCGTGAAGGCCATCGCCATTTTGTTGATAAATCATTTTAAGCTAACCGCAATTACTTATTTTTAATACCTCTTACCTGCTTTAATAGTTATTTAGTTTTCTTGTAAAATATTTATAAGACGATATAATTATCTACACTTATAAAACAAAATTTAAAACCATAATTAACTGTATATGTATAGCCTTTATCCCTTTAATTATTTGAAATATCATGTATGTATGTATATTAAAATTTTATTTATTTATGTCAAGTATCTTTTAAAAATAATTTGCATTGCACCGTACCTAAACATTCCAAGCGTCTGCATAACTTTTGTTTGAGTGTTTACGCTCGGTCCAAGCCACGGCCGATTATGCGAAATTATGTCACAGTGTCAGTAACTCAGTAGTAAACAATAGGGAGCGTAGCGCCATCTGTAGTCAGGTGGGAGTTAGCAACGCGCGGCCTTCGAGCATGCTCGTCACGTGCGATCTCATGTTCTACCTTACCGACTCCGTGCCGGCTGGCCAATGGCACAACGGCCTGCATTACCGACTTTCCGGCGCGCGCCAATCGTGGCGCACTATACTTTGTTCATTGCGCGCACATGTGACCGAACTTTATTTTCTATAACTTATTTATAAATTAAATGTCTACTAAAACTTCCTAAATTTTACTCTAATAATATTGGTTGGTGAAACTCTTTTTATGTCAGCGGACATTTGTGTATTCGGTGTTGGAAGACGATGAGTCGGAACGGTGAGTGCGTATGGAATTATGCAGCTAAAAATGGAAGTCCAAGTTTAGCAACATTGGTTCCCCAACGCCATCTATGTCGATTAAAGTGAAAGGAAGTAGGCAGAAGGACAACGATACGGTTTGTGCGAACGTAGACGTAGTTTTACGTAGAGCTTGTAGATGGCGCTGTGTCATATTATTGTTAAGATTATTGCATTGTTTTAATATTCGTTCCGTTTTTTATTATGTTGGTAAAGTTAAAGGATAATGATTACTTAGAAACTTGAATTTTTTATAATTTACATTGTTCGGTTCATTCATTGTTTTAATATTATAGTTGGTAATGTATAACTTATTATGATTGACGTAAATAATAATATTTCTATTTTTTTTTATTTTGTTAGACATTGACGTAAACATGTTTTTCTTTTTGAATACTTTACTGAGGAATAATGAAATGCAAAATAAGAACAGTAAATAGAAAAAAAATCTAAGCAACATATTATATTTAGTTCTGCAAAATAGTGAATTTAATTTTGCTTGTACTTTATGTTCCATTGCTCGATAGTATGAAACATTTGAATGTGGTAGTGTACATAAATATATTATAAAAAGATGGAAATGAAATATTTTGCTAATACTCGGTTGTTTGTCAACAGATTTCCTGAGCCACGGGGCGAGTTTCAACAAAAAATACGGTTAGTACGAGCCTCCCTCCTCGCTTCCACCCGGCTGCTAACTCTCGCCAACAACAACTTCACATGTCACTTGTCAGTTCTCTCTTAGTCTTACTTCTGTTACTTCTGCCTCCTCGGACTACGATACGCCACTCTTTTCATTGTTTCATTAATTTGAAGTACGCATTTCATTCAATCGTTTATTTCTTTACCAATTATCATATATATATTTATATAGGTTTGGTGGCTTGGTTTTTGGCGATTTAAAAAAGTTTGGCGTATCATTTCATTAGAAGATCCATGTGAACTGTACAGTCAATTTGTCGTGTTTGTTTTGTTTAGTTAATAAGTTACTTTGCTGCGTTTTATTTAACTCAACCCTACTTCTTCCACTTAAAAGTGGTTATATGATGAATTGGCGAAGTATATCGATATCGAACATTACAATTTGAGAACTAACTCAATGAATCTAACTTAAATAAATCTATAATTAGCATCGCGCATTTCTTTATATAATATTTGGCTTATTTATGCTGCGGTTATCAAATTGTTAGGTTCGATATGAAAACATAAATAATTAATGAACGTAGTATATAATGTGGAAGGTATTGCAATTTGTAGCTGCGTGCGATCGTTATGGCAGGATGCAGGATGCCCCAGAGTTCCCCGAGGACCCAGAGTATGTGCATTCGAATAGGTTGCCGTGACGCTCGAGGAACATCCACATCATCATTGCTACTATGTTGTCAAAGGATACACCAATATATGTTGTATAACCAAAACAAACAATGATACTATTCTCTGAATTGATATAATAAAATAATCATCTAAGTAATCCTAATGATTAAGACTTCTACCACATTACATCCTACTGCGATTTGGATGTCAGCAAGGGACGAAACTATGACGATATTATGGACAATTGAATAGGAGAGCACGCACTATTTGTATTGCAAGGTTGAGTGCACGACCGCGTCACGTCGAAGCTAAAGCTACATCGAGTTAGTCCCTATCCCCAACTTAACTTAAGCAGCTGGGATCGTTTCAGAATCATTTTAGTATGTCTAAAACGTAAAACTTTCTTGCGATTATCGATGAAGGTTTTATCATGGATAATGCATTATGGCATATTACGAGAATAGTGGAAATTATTAAGACAAGCTATAAAACGTGCGTTCCGCTAGCGTAATGTGTTTCTGTGAGTACTGCTAATACTGGGATATAACTTGAATTTCAGAAGCACCATAACGCAACGATACTTTAATGAAATCAGTAAGTAAAGTTAATAATAGAAGTTTATAAAGTTAGTTAAGATTCGGAAAATGCGTTTCCAAAAGTGTGTTTGTAAACGTGATGAATAATTCTTTGTTCTCCATTATATCAATGCGGGCAATTTACCCTTATAAAATGCTATTTTTAGGGATGAATCGGATTGAAACAGGAAAAAGCAAAATAACGTCAATCGAGCAATATCGCTCGCTGCCTGCTACTTCGCGGGAAACACACTCGTAAGAAAATCTTCTCCCAGGTGCGGTTCAATTATGAGTATCCGGCCTCATTTGCAGGGCAAGAAGTTTTGAAAAATTATTTTACTAATAGTTCATTGTATTATTATGATCTACATATAAATACTGAAACAATAGAGAGATCTTCTTAGGAGAGAGAGGATACTTTCATACATTTGAATAGATGTATTGAAATTATCAATAAAATTAAAAACGAATTGCCCGCAAATTATTCCGTTATTTACAAGCGAAGCATTCGTATGCGCACGATATAACGGTAGGTTCGAAAGTGAAAACTGGATGATCTTTGATTAAAACGTGAAGGGTCGGGTGATGCATATGTATGGCGCCCGGACGGGGCCGCCATAGCAATGTGGCCGTAGTCGGGGAACACGCCTTGTTGCTCCTCCATACTGCGTCATAGCACTTTTGTTTTCCTCTAACATACTAATTACCACTCTTAAGTGGGGAAAAAGCGTTGTAACGAAAAGCGCGTTGTAACACATATTTAAGAAAAAAAAAGTCCGTTTCAAGTGCATTGCGGCAATTAAATGTCAAAAAGTTTTTTATAACCATGATTATATTATACATTAATTGAAAATGCTATTTGCCATGCGGCTATTTTTCTTGTTGGATCACTAAAGAGTCTAGATGTTATGGTCATCAGTGGCCTGGCGCCATTGGGTACATACCCAACAATTGTACTTTGTACATACAAAGTACAACCCTATCGGAAGTATAAAAGTGTCAGCTTTTTGTCTTAATATCCCCCCAGTGTTATGCGCGATAGCACTACGGCGTTCAGAACGTGCTACGTGACCCTAGCTACATCCTACCCCTACCCCTACCTCTACACATAAACAGATCGCTCCGGTCGCTGTCGACGTCATACATCTAATTACCAAACTTTTATTGTTACTTAATTCATTGAACTGAACATTCCCCGTAAAAAGAAACAACGTGAAATTTGTGTAGTAATCTAAACGATGACGGAGTGCGAAAGTAATTGGAAGGATCTGGAACCCTCACAACCGTCTGCGTCGCAGCAGCGCTACCAAGCTCTGTCGCTTAAGAAGGGCTGTCGATAATATTTATGGCTCGTTCTTCAACTTTTAAATAAATTCTTTTATGTTTGTAGTTAGTAGCTATCTGTCTCCATACACAAAAATCATATCATAAAGTTGCTCCGTTGCGACGTCGAGGAAAGACGGACAAATAAACAAAAACTTTTTCGCATAATATACATACAAGGTATCATAAAGATACACAAAAAAAATCAACTCAGACGGAGCCAGGGCGTGCAACTAGTTTTATGTAGCAATAAAACCTTCCCTCGATACAAAAGTTTATGTGGATATGAAATTTTAAGGAATGACTAGGTCAATAATAAATTAAATAGAAATGACTCCCATAGCATAGTAATAATTTGCATTTTTTAGTGCGCATTAATCAATTAAGTGATCTCTTGATTCAAGTTGCTTAAAACAATATTAAGAAAATTATAAAACTCTGAAGAGGTACAGCGATAAGAGAGACGAAGTGATGCATAGCACTGAAGCTGGTCACAAGGCAACACGTCGCACATCAGATGACTGTGACTTTGACATAGCAGCAGACGCGACCGTGAGCGTGGCCACGAGTGTGTTGCGCTCGGCGCTCCTCCGGCGCGCGGCCTTGGGCCGGAGCGTTGACAGCGCCGCGCCGCCACTAACCGGTATATTGTGTGCTATATTGTGCTTAGACCATGATCACTCCTTGCGACTCGCTGCAAATACAATTCTTTCCGAAAATTTCTGATTTCGGGGTCGGGACCCCGCAAAATCGGCATGATACGGACATTTGCGTAATAACTATGGCTACAACAACTACTAAGCAAATATTATTTTCAAACCACAGTTTAAAAGAAAGTTAATGTATGAACAGGAATGGCAACTTTAAAACTGAAGCGAGATAGGGGTTTTGTATGTAGTAATACCAATGCTAACGCACGTATGTTTATTTCCACATATATAAGTATATTTACTTCCGCTTATTCCGGCAATATGTTATCTTTATGATTAATACAATCATAAAGAAATAATTCGGTGTTTGCTTGTGGATAAGGCAGCCCTATTCGAGAGATGGGGGATCGGGACGGCTAGGGTCGGGTTGGGGAGCGGCGGCAGGAGGCGGCAGGAGGCGGCAGGAGGCGGCGGGCGGCGCGGGCGCGGGGCCGCACGTGGCGGGTGCCGTGCACGTTGCGGGCGAGCGTGCCGCGCGCCGCACGCTCTGCGCCGCACGCTCTGCGCCACGTGCGCCCGCTCGCATCTCCGCAATCCCGCCTCGTACCGCTCCGGGATCGGTCGCGTCGTCGTCTGCCGCCACGATTGAGCTCGCCACGGACGCGCGCCCGAGATGCTGGCCGTCGCGCCGCCTCGACCGGCACGGCTACATCGACATGGGCATCGACTCCATGGGTCCGCCGCCCCTGCAGCCTTTCCCATCGCAAGAGCGTTGCTTCCTCACGCCACCCGCCCCGGCGCAGCCCTGCCGCCATAGTACAAGCCGGTCTTCAGGTACGCCGACCCTTTCGCTCTCGTTGATGTGTCCTCTGTACTGATTAGCCACTACAGGTCTCTTCTCTCCTAACCTAGGCCAAACCTAGAATTCGTTTTTGTGTTTTGTTTACCGTGGACCACGTGGTATCATACCGTTTGTTTACCTCTACGTAACACACAAAATACACAATCTTTCAACTATCTCCGAGAGGTATATACAGACTACAATTCGTATGTCTATTGTTGATGATCTGTACTATAGAAATTCTCGTCCGAATACTGTACTCTTCATTTATGAAACAAAACATATTATTATTGCAATTTTAATATGTAAAAATAATAAAATCGACAATATGAACCCTAAATTTGTTACCTACAAACCTATTTGAAATTAATTGCATTGAAAGTTATTTAAAGTGAATAGAACAAAACGTGACGCTCTCCGCCTACTCGTCTCACGTCACACTCGCGGTAAGGCTTCGTCACATGGCCGCGCGCCTCCAGCCCGGGCCCGCTCGGCCGCACGCCGCAAGCCGCACGCCGCACGCCGCAAGCTCCACTCCAAATACACGATAAGCCGACCACTAAAGCTCCGCCCCGGCTTCGCCCGTAGTACATGTACGTGAACAAAATTGAAATCGGTCGAGCGGTTCCTGAGTTGAGCGCGTTCAAATAAACAAAGAAACTCTTCAGCTTCATAACATATCATATGAATATCGCTCCACTATATAGCTCTCGTTTTGCTTGATTTCAAATTACGGAATACCAATAGCAAATTCATTTATAAAGAACATAATATTAACGAAATTACCATTTATATTACCAGATACATACCTTGATTAAACATTTTCACAATAGCATATACTACCTAATTATGAAAAAATCTGTACCATAGAGCTAAAGTTTTTGCTGTAGATTCCTACACAAAGAGAGTAAACCGATTTCAGGATACCAATGGAATGGAGCCGGCTTTGATCTGATCGACGCAGAAAATGTTGCCTAGCAGGGCACAATTCGGCCACGGGAACGATCACACGATCCTGGAAATGATTACTTAATTTCGCCTTATTTCAAAAAAAACGCAACCAAAAACAAAAATAAATAATATACGTTTGCAACTCGTTGCGCACATTTAATTGTAATAAGTAGAAAATGCCTACGTTCAAATGACGTTCAATAAGCAGTATATAATATATATAAGTACGTATTGCTATAAGACAGTAATAAAACAAGGTAACCTCAAAGGATTTTCGTTAGTAATGTTTTGCTTGTAATATGCGATAGATTATTAATTTTCACATATTATATTTCATAAAAGCTATACATGTAAAATGTGTACTATGACGGTACAGTAAGGATACCAGTACTCTCTGAGTCTCGAGCACGTAAATTATAAATACAGTACGACAAGTAAACAAAAAAGCTCTTACGAATTTCACCTGTCCAATGACACCTCATTTGATTATTCGCAATACACAACACAATCTTGCGATTTTTTTTGGCCGGTTAAATGGATGGATAACCTAAAAATATAACTGTAGCCTATAAATTGAACCTGAATAAAAAAACGGACACGCATAAACCAAATCTACGTATTAGTCGGTTATTGTTTTTGCGGTCTATAAAAATTTAAATAGCACATTTAACTACCCAATGTAAGCTGAGGGCTGATCTCCTGGTATACTTACACAGACTACAGTTGTGATTTTGAAAAAATCTGTTGTGTGTTCATTACAACTGCAGCTACTGGAAGATTTTGTCCCGGTTATATATTTTTTTAATCATAAAACTCTGTGAGGAGAGTGCCTACGGCTATCGTATCTTTCCATGTAAATATCAGAACATCTATGTCTATGTCAAGTAGCATCAAATTTACATCGTGATTCACACGAGGTGATTATCCGCATCCGCGCCGCGCCGCCTCCCGGCGAAGCCGAGGGTTCCGCAGCGGGTCGCAGCCCTGCCGACAGGGGCTGCTGAAGGTGTCATTGCGCGCGGTACGACAGACGGGACAGTCATCGTTATCGATGCCGCTCGAGGCTCTGCAACTCTCAACGATTGATGTTTTTAAAAATCTCTGTTAATATCTCGAAAATAGGACATGCTTTAGCGAGTCAATTATCTGCACACACTCAAAGCATGGTTGTCGACCCACCTGCGGACATAATGTTTTAATTGCAAAAATATGTAAATCTGCTAATCTTATACTTACGTTTTTAAACACTATCAAGTTAATTAAAAATGGACTAAAACATAATTTAGATATGACTAGGCAACGCTAGACAATCGCGGCACGGCTGTGGGTGAAAGCGGGCGGCGACGCATGCCCTAGCTTTGTTGTATATTGTTCCCAAAGATCGCGTTTCAAAACAAATTATTTCACACCAATTTCGGAAATATTTTGTTGGGCTCTCTTCATACGTTTCGAAATGCCTAAATATTCAACTCGAACAAAAATAATAAAATAACGCGCCTGCGCTAAGAACCTATATTTAAATTTTACACCAAAATTAGAAAACAAATAAATGCTTATTATTATAATAAATAAACTTTTTACGAATCTAAAAATCGACATCGACTTCGACTCTACATTATTTTTACATTTTATATAAATAATTAATAATAGTTTATTTGCGTATTTATTTGATACACGGAAGTAATAATTTAGCTAGATATGAAAATTTTAGAAACACGTGTAAATAACCACCCAGTCGACGCCTATAAATTTATGTTTATATAGTCAGGCCTCAGAATACAATGAAAACAATTATCTAGTAGGTAGATACACGCTAAGTGACGTCGGCGATCTCTAGCCGGTGGGTTGTAGCTCCCGCATGATGGCCGCTCTCACAGCTACTTATTGTTGCATGTTGCACCATCGAGCTGTCCACCGTATCAGTAATAGCGCGGCAATTTGAAATACAGGGTTCTAAATACGAATTTAAATGGCCAAGGCCACGTGTTAGCGACTCGAATTAAACATCGAGGTCGAGGATACACCGCTCACGGGCCAAGCAACACCGGCGCGTGTGCGGTGGCCGAACCTCTAGCTGCGTGGTGTCGGTGGTATCGGTGGTGTCGGTTACGCGAAGTGGCGCTAGCGCCGCGACGGCGGCAGGCACATGGCCGCACCCGAGCGCACGGGCCAGGAACGTGGATCGGAATCGTGTTAAATATTTAAAAGTCCTAACATTATTACTATTCCGTTCCCGAAGCCCGCGTCGACCACCACCACACCTTTGTGAAATCAGATTAAAATTTCAAGTTTCAGTTATCGATAACTTTTATATATATAAAAAAATATATATATATATTTATAAGGTTTATAATTAATGTGCATTGATGGCGAAACAGTATAAAATTGTAAACTTATATATAAAACACGCCTAACAGCGAATATCTTTTGTATTGACCTATACTATTATCGCAATCTATGTACATTTATTTAATTCAGTACAGATATGCATCGTAACAGTACACGGTCAGGCAGCAGTAATTACCGCATTTTTAGGCAACGGTGAAAGTGGTCGGGTTTTTGAGAAAGGAAAAGTAGTTAACGTTTTTTGTAGCAAGAGGCTTTAGGCGTAGCTGCGCGCCCCTCCCGTCGGCCACCACGAAAGTGAGAGCTCCTGCAGCTTTCGGCGGCACCTCCTCGCCACTCGCAACTCGCAACTCGCCACTCGCCACTCGCGATGTTTGGGGACGTGTCTACAGTTCTTGCATTTGCGTAAAACTTATTTGACTTTACAAACGCTTATACATTTCGTGGTCTAGTTTGATTTTCAGATGTTATGAAATATTTATAGAAGTCAAGCCGCGTCACATGTTTTTGGCCGTTAAAAGGAAATGCGGCTTGGATTCAATCCACAGAAACGTTTTTGCATTTTTCTATCTGGATATTCATCATAAAGACATTATTTGTTACAGAATAAGAAACATTACCTTACTGTGCTCTAATATTTTTGAGCACAAGAACCCTCAATTTGCTCAAAATTTCCAGTTTCCTTTGCTAGAGGTTTAGTGTGAAAGCTCTACAAATATACATATATGAATAAAGAAATACGGAGACTCTGACGTATCCTTCTTATCCGCTTAATAAAATATGTTTAAATTGGTCCATAACTAGAGGATGATGGCTCAGTGGTCAGGACTTCGGTTTTTATTTATCTGCGCATGTGTATAACATCAGCACTGCTCGAAACGGTGGCGGAGTACATCATGAAACCGGCATGTCCAAGAATAAAAAGTTCGAAGACATGTGACATCTGCCAAACCGCACTTGGCCAGGGTGGTGAATTATGGAAACTGAAACCATCATAGGAATCATGCTAGCAGTGGTGCATCCTAGGTCATATATGTGCTGCTGATCATAATGATTTGCCTACACAAATGGTCCGATATGAAGATATTAATTATGCGCTGATAACAAATGTTTGTATTTATACCATAGTCAATAACACATGAGCATAATTTTAAGCTCCATAAATTATATGTTTATAATTTAATAATAATTATTGAAATGCTCTCACCGCAAACTAATTTTTACGCATATATAAAACTAATTTTTATACATATATAAAACATAAGGCCATTCACGATCACATTCATTATTTTCAATCCAGTTATGGGTTAAACATCAATATAAACAAATGCGTTGTTTGTCACTCACGACCTGAAGTCTATATCAGTAGTATCAATCAATTAACCTGTATAAATTTGAAAGCTTTGTGCAATGTATAATTTATTAATATATATATATATATATATATGCTAATATATTTTTTCGGAAATATTAAAAAAAAATTAACGAAAAGCGTAAAAATGAACACGTCTTCAAAAACCCATTTATAAATAATGTCTAGTCGGCAGGTCAAGGCCGACTCTGATAGCACGGGTTATCACCATAACAATATTATGTATCAGCTCATTAAGTTCTTAATAGGAAGTATGTTGAGATCAAATATGTTACTTAATAATAAATGTAAAAATTATTTACGTAAATAACTATTAATGACAATTGCCCAATGAGAAACAGACCTAACTGTTTTCAGACATTATCGCAGTCAACGTCATGATAAGGTCGGGGTGACATGTGGAGGCATCGCAATATATGACGTGATGAAAGTTGACAATGAGCGAGGTTTCAGCTGACGAGAGGGTCGCGGCGCGCTCTGTTTGTAAACAAATGGGTTACATAAGCGCACGCGCCGCTCGCCAGCGCCAGCTCCACAAGAGCTCGCATGACGTTTTTACAGCTGGCTCACTTTATCTAAATCGTATGTTGATTCCATCGTTCTAACGAATAGGCACTAATTTATATTCACATTTTTTATAGCTTATCTGGCTAGTGTTCTCATTTAAAATATATTAAAATTTCTACAGTAATATTTCACGTTAATAATCTGGAACACATGTGAAATGTTTTTTGCCTCAACAATTTGTAGAATTTCGATGTTGAATTGATCAAAATCATCCAGTTGCAATCCATAACAAAACTAACTAAGTAACTAGGTAATGCGTTACAATTGTAGGTTTCCGAATTGTAATCAGTGGTTATAGTGGTTTCTATGTTATGTTTACAATGGATTGTTTTCGTATGGAACTTTGTTTAGAAAAAGAGGAGCTCGACTGAGTCACCAGTCCATCTGGGCGACAACAACACCATTGTTCCACATCGCGCCGCACCTGCCGCCGGCCACCTGTGCCAACTACTTACCAACTACTTGCCAACTACTTGCGACATGCCAGGAGACAGGCTCTCATGCTCTATTCGCTCTGAAAAACCAATATGCATAAACTGAGAAGAAAGCGATCTACTTTCTTTGTAACAGTTTTCTTAAATCTTACCAGATAAGCCGTGAAGCGAACGAATAATATTCACGAGAAATCCCTACACTAGTGTCTGCCCGCTCCCGACGTTAGCACATGCAGTACACGCTGCAGCCGCTAGTGCCTGTACACTTGAAACAAGTGGATGATCCACACCACGTGTGTGTGTCTTTATGAATTTTGATAACTGCCTGTGTACGATTGTTAAAGGCTCACAAATACATAAAACATAGAAATAATTTCACTTCACAATCGTTAAAGTAAAATAAACTAAAACGAGAATTGCTTACGGAGTTTATGAATTTTTGTAATTATGTACCTAAGTCACGCAATCTATTTGAACTTAAAAAAAGAATAAAATATAAATTAAAAGCGAGTCGGACTTTGCGACACTAAGAGTTCCATACAAATAAGATAACGAGCACTTCCAACAAATTGGGTCACCCACCCCATTTATGACCGTGCCAACTATTGCTTAACCTTGGGATTTTTATTATTAGTTGCTAAAGCGGTATCAGAAATATATCTCCCCTGAAAATGAGAAGTGTCGAACTATTACAACTCATGAGCAGCCCACGCGAACGCCAGAGGATTCGCATCCTTTTTGCTACGACCACCACATGTAAGCAAGAGATTATAATATGACATCCTCGAAAGGCTTCGAGAATATCGTTTACAGTTTTCAATAAACATAATATGGTTACAATAAGAAGAATATCATTTCATACGATAACAGAGAATTCACTTATCTGAATATGTTTAATGAACGTTTACTACAACGATGAAAACATGTCAGTAGAAGCTCGTCCGAGCCGTGCAGAAGAATTCAACGCGTGTGCCCCGGCCAAGTCGCCCTCGTGCCCTAGTCCCTGATAGGACTTTGTTAAATGATCATATTCTTTCATCTATTATCCACATGTAATAAATTTATATGGGTATACTCTGTGAAAAAGAAATCATTAAGTTCTCTAATAAATTATGTCCGGTTTGTATAGAGAAATTGTGATGATTATTGAAATGAAATCGTTTCGATCGGTCACAGGTCCACGCTTGAATCTCGTTAATTAGTTTCCGCGATGAAGCGGCGGTAGCGAGTGGGGCGCGGTGGGGCGCGGCGAGCGCGGTGGGGCGCAGGGCGCGGTGGGGCCGCGGCGAGGGCGGTGGGGCGACGCGCGCGCGCTGTCAGCGACTCGCGCCCCGCTCGCCGCCGCGCTCGCACGTTCGGCCCGCGCCTGCGCCGCGCGCCTCGCGATGTGTGTACACTGACCGCGCTCAGAACGATGGAGTACCAGCCCCAGCCCGTGGCGCCGCTGGGCCCGCCGCCGCCACCGCAGCTGCTGCCACCGCCGCAGCCGCTGCCCTCGCTGCCCCAGCTGCAGCACGCGCACGTCCCGGACGACGACCGCTGGAGCCAGTACCACATCTGGAGACAACATGTTTTCGTCAATGGTCAGTGTCGCGGCCGCTCGCGTACTTTCCTTTTTGGGGAAAGCGCGCGACTGCCCCCGGGCCGGTCCGATACCGGAAAATTGTCAATAATGGTGATCGGCGTATAGAGATGCGATCGGACGAATAGTATCAGAGATGCGAAGGTCGCGCCGCGGCGACTCGTGCACCGCGCGGCATGTAGTGTCATTCGGAGGGTGATTACGGCGGCGTAAGATCTGTGCTCGCGTGAACCAATTAAGCGGAGGATGAGCAGCGCCGAGCTCCGGTCACGTGGCCCAAACGCGATTAGCTTCGCCGGAGGAAGCCCTACGGCACGCCGCTCAGCCGCCTGAGCGTTGTCTCATTGGATCACTGGGTCAAAGTATGTAAACTGGCGTTTCGTTCCTAAAACCCACCAGCTCACCTTGACCGCCCTCACTCCCGGCATTCTAAAAACTACCAACTTTAAACCCTGTCTAGGTAACTTCTGCGCCTCGACATCACACCGACGTTATTGCAAGATTAAATTGTTCGTACATAATTAGATAGAACTTTTTTCTATATCTGTATTTAAATTATTATCATAGATTATGTCATATAATTCTATTAATTTGGCTGCTCACCCTGGCTTCGGGTAGACATTTTAGTCAATATCTTAATCCATACTCAAACAAACTCAAACAAGAAAAAATTAAAAATGCGGTGTAAATAACACGACATTTATCTCAAAGCAACATTGGATCAGGCAACGCTGCCAGTTTGCCCAAGTTGCACAGTTCGGCGTTTAGCGGCGCGACTCGCGGGTCGGGTTGCTACTGGGAGGCTCACGCAGATTTTCTGTGCCATTTTCTTTAGACTTATCTTTAAAGTTATTACTTAAGAACTGCCTCGAAAACGACGACCGATATAATTAGTTTAAAAACATCAAAATTACTAAAGTTAGGAGACGAGTATTTCTATTCCTTATGACAACATTTTGATTTATTTTAATTTAATTGGAATATACCTTGTAGTAGTAGTAAGAAAATAATATATAAGTATACATACAAGTGTATAATACCACACAAATCTAAATCTATGATGTCCATCCATCCATGTACTATAAGCAAATTTAATCTTGCAAGAAGTTAAGCTACAAGTTTGATACAAATTATAATTATTTTGCTGTTATGAACATGATAAAACCGTTGTTGATATAAAAAACAGCATTTAACGTACAAAGTAGGTCACGGGGTTAGACTTGCTCCGGTCTCTACCGAACATCTCTATGTTAGCTCGATGGTAGCGCACTAAAGACATTATCAGCATTGTCTCACTGCTCCCAAATTTAGGAAACAAAAAATAAAAGCGATAAAGCGAGAGGCTTTAAGAAACTATCTTAAACGTTTCTTATTTCGATCAATCCAAGCGTAGCCGTCAACTTTCACTCCGAATATTTGGGAAAAAGTAGCGACCTTTTCGCGACTTTCTCTGCGCGTGCCCCCCGTGCCCCCCGCGCCCCCCGCGCCCCCCTCGACCACGTGCTTTCTTCCGCATGCGCAGCCACTTTTACTTTTTAAACTTGATAATGTGCTCTCGAGATGAAAAGTGCCGATTCTGCCCCACTTTTTAAAACCATGGAATCAGTCTACTGATTGGAGTCATTATTGGTGGAAATTCACCGGATATTCTTTAGTAATTTAATAAAAAATGTAAAACTACCTGTATGCTTTGAGTATTCTAGCTGAGATATAATTTTGATAATATCCATTCCTTTTTCCAACCTTGAAAGTCGTATGTCGACTGCGTATTGCGTTAAAAATTTGATAAATGTTATTACAGGTCGATAAATATAACACTAACACATATGTTCCGATAAATGTACAATGTCACTACATCGGCGCGATAAGGGGTCAGGTCAGCGCGGAAAATTTGTCCGCATCGATATATTGCTACTTAAATAATAGTGAATTAAAGGTCGCCTCGCGCGCCCGCGACTGCTCAGAGCCGCGGCGTCACCGCGCTACATCTCCAGTGTTCACGTTTCTGCTCTAAGCACAACTAAATTATTTCAAATTTCCTTTGTGTCTTTATTTCGACATACAGTTGTTAAGAAGCTATTCAGTGAATATTTTATATTCTAGGAATTTGTTGATTTTTTAAATCTTCAAAAAGTTAATTGTGTGTAAAAAGTAAAAACTACGTGACACAGATCAATACAATTGTAAGTTAGAAACTGTAAACTTTTCTATGTTACATCTACGTAAATGTTTATGTTGCACAAGCATATACTTGTGCATAATGAATTATGAGTAAATTGAAGGTCGATCGTAAATCCCAGAATCACAGAGATCTCGAGTTGAACATAACATCGCGCCCGCTGCTTTCTTTTGGCCTCGATATCAAACATTTCGGTACGTTCCACTTTCGTTTTGATACAAAGCCTTCAGAATATTATTTTAATTAATCTCTCCCAGTTTAATATTTTAAAAACGACGTAACAAACACTTTCAACGAACAATTTACAATGCACATAATCACATATAACATAGGCTGCGGCGGTGGAAGGGGGCCGAGTGCGTTGTGCGGTACGCCATCGGTACCGAGAGTAAAAGTATCTTCCGCTTGGGCTTCCGCATCGTGCGCCCGCCCCGCTCCCCGCACCCGCGCCCCACACCCCGCTTCCAGGTGCCCCGCGCCCCGCGCCCCGCGCCCCGCGCACCAACATCTTCCGACTTTTACTTTCCGCTGACGTAGCTCCGCTTGCGCAGCTTCGCCGTACCGAAGCAGGCTGTTACTCTAACGCTAAGATCTGCCCATGCGATCGATCTACTCTTCGATCGATTAGCTCATGTCTAAAATGTTCAAATCGATTTATTATTAAATTTTCATGCTTTCCCGTGGCTAAATAAGTGTTATGAATAGAAACTCTTCCTATTCAAAACTTCATAATAATGTAAAATTTTGTCATCCCAAGGACAACTGTTTTCAAAACAACCAAACGATTTACTCAAAGACTCTTGAAAATGTTCAATGAAGTATTATGATAAATGTTTTGTTGCTTTTAAGTAAATCGAATTGAAACGTACTTATACTATTGTTACAATGCGCCACTGCCCCCGTGTGTGCTGTGTGCCGATGCGCACGCGCTTTCGTGCTGCCGGACATATTACTTCCTAATAAAGTCTTTATACATGTTTTTTTTGTGATAATGGTTTAGTTTTAGTCAGTCAGTGGAGCATTTGAACATTGCAAGTTTAATTAGACACGGACACAATAGGAATCTTACTGAGACGCTTGTACTTGGGTGTGGGTGTCCGAGATTCGCTCGCTAACATTGGAATATTCGCTTTTCAGGCTTCGCAAATATTGCCTAATGATATAATTATAACGATCCTCATCTTTTTATAATATCTAAAAAGGATAACATCTTATAAATGCGTTTTTGCATGTGATATATACGGCACTACTTTAAAGTTCATATTTACACTTTTTTTATATGAAATTCAAATTCAAATTCAAATTAATAGCAAATAGCTGTGTTCACGCTTTCCCATTCACTTTCGCTCAATTCGCACGTTAACGAAAATGATCGCGCGTCGCCGGAAAACGACTTTCTCTGTTGCGCAACCGCAACTTTACTTCCCGGTTGTTCCCCCTCGCACGGCGCCCCCTCGCCCCCTCGCCGCCTAGCCCTCGCGCCCTGCGCCCTTGGTCGCACTTCTCACCTATATACAGAACAGGAAGCAAGCTCGTTGTGTAATCCTGCTTTCCAACGATGCCAGAGGCATACCGAATGTATCGATGTGCTGGTCGCCTGTGATCAACATGCCAATGAGCCATTGCTGTCCATAGAAAATTATAATTAACAGTTCAAACTAAACTTTGAAAAAATCATGTTCAGTTGTTTAAACTTGGAAATGTATTACAATTTAATGAGTAACAAAGAAAAAAATACAGAGTTTTTTTTTATTTTATAGAGATTATTAATTAAAAGATCAAGATATCGACTCCGCTGTAAAAAAACGGAAAGAAAAGCTTATTATGGAACGGCCGTTTCGGCCAATTTTGGTTGCAAATAAAACGGAACAAAGAATGTCACAGGTGGCCGAAAGTTGAGGTCGTTTTTGAGCGAGTGAATGCGGGGGCGGTCACTTTCTAATGCGCCAAAAGAAAGTGAGAGTTTCACGTCATCGCCCCCGCCCCCCGCCCCCGCCGTCCCGGGGGCCCGCGCTCTGCCCCTTGCCCGCGCAACTTATTTGGACAACACTTTCTCCCATTCGGTACCTCGCCAAGCGACTTCACCGAAAGCGGCGCACATAACCTTAATGTGCACTCGTATCAATCATCTCGAGCCTATTTCTAATGATTTATCATAGGCTTATAAATATGTCTAAAAATTACTTGACATTTGGTTATTATTTATAAACCTTTACATAAGGCTTTTGCTTTTTAAAAGTCGTGGGTTATTCATTAAAACTTTAGATATCAAAACACCTTCTCATTATTAACACGCTTCTTTTACCTTCATCTGTATGTTTGTACGTAACCGACTCCTTTAGGCAGATTTCATTCAAACTTTTACACTTAATAAGGATCGGTGAAAACACGATTATGTATGAGTTTATCTTTATATCGTGATAAGGTTCGCCATGAATAAAAAAAATCCTTACCTATCCTCTATAGAAGAGCAAGTCTGATAATTTAGCTGATTCTATGTAAGGGCCTATATTGCGTGTTGTTTTCTTTTTTTGCAACTATACTAAGTTTATTGTTATGGTAATAACTAATATACTTATATTATGAAAATTACAAAATTTTAAAATTGTATTTAAATTATTTAATTTATGGGATTTATTGTGGGCAACTATATATATATATATATATATATATATATCGGAAGGAATCTCGGAATCGGCTCCAACGATTTTCATGAAATTTAGTATATAGGGGGTTTCGGGGGCGATAAATCGATCTAGCCAGGAATTTTTTTTAGAAAATGTCATATTCGTGTTTTATCGACTTAAACTTACTTGCGTTTGATTAGTCCCAATTTATTCTGATTCTTCCTGACATCTATTGGCGAATAATAATACTATAAATGCGAAAGTTTGTGAGGATGGATGCATATGTATGCGTGCGTCTGTTACTCTTTCACGCAAAAACTACTGAACCGATTGCAATGAAATTTGCTTCGTAGATAGCTGGACAACTGAAATAACACATAGGCACTTTTTATACCCATATTCCTACGGGATACGGACTTACGCGGTTTCGACCGCGGGTCACAGCTAGTTATATATAATTCGAGATCGTCGAGCCTTAGATTAATATATAATATGTGGCAGTAATCTCCGCTAACGAGAGCCAAGCTGCATTGTGTCGCATGTGATGTTAATTAATCCTTACATGCTATTATTTTCATTCAAGTGGACGCAGAAAATATCGAACGAAGAGGCTTGTTGTGCTAAAAAAGGTTCCGCCAAATACTTTTTCGTGTAAGATGCGTTATATTTAATAAATAAAACGATTTCGTCATTTATGCCTTATATGCATAAAGAAAGATAAAGTTTTGATATGGATGACACTGGACATTTTCATGAAGTAATGAGTACGTGTGCTGGGTATTTCCTGAGAATACACTGAACAAAGGCGCAGTTGGCTGCGCCGGCTATTGCGTTAGGCGAGCATAGTGTTCGATGTCGTCACGGCGACTTTCTCCGATAAAAGTGAGAGCGCTCGGCCCGGAAGTCGCCGCAGCTCCGCCGGCCCTGCGCTCACTCTTCACTTGCTAACGTATTATATGATATTTATGTTTTTATTTCACGCTTTGGACGGTTCAATCCGAAAAGTGATGCTTTTCTTCTACTAGTATTTTGTTGATCTCAGTTTGGCAGCTCTTTCTTGACTGAACTTGTATCTTTGAAACACCAGCTGTCGTTTTCGCCTCATTCCGAATTATCTCTTACATGTTAACACTTACATACAATGCATGTTTTATTTATTTCAATATTTTTTCGGAATCATGAAATCGCCTATAATAATGACAGTAATGCAGCGCGTGCACTGCACTGCATGCACGTGCACTGCGTTGTTTACGTCGCATCAGACTCACGCCGGGCTACTGCATCTCGTTGAGTCTCCTCGCGCGGGTATTCCACAGAAAGCGTGTGCGCTCATCAATGCAAAGAGCAGGCCAACACGGATAACGTAACGTAACGTAGACAGTAATTAGATGTAATAGAATGGAATTTTTCTAGAACGTAGTGCAAGTGGAAAGGCCGTGTGTAGTGATTGTATAAGCGACGTGCGAGCGTGCGAGCGTGCCTGCGCCGCCGCACCGCCGCGCCGCCTCCTCGCCTCCGCGTAATCACTAGGTTACTTCCTGAACTTCCTACAATTCGCGTTTTTCATCAGGAAGCGCCGATTGATCGATATTGCCTTATAACATTACATCACCACTTTTTCTTTACCTTAGATTTCCTGATTTGCCTTATTACGGCTGGAGCCGCCTGAGAAACTTTCACGTCGTTAACTAAATTAGTGACAGTAAAACGACAGAGCGGCGCGATTTATACAGTTCGTATCGGAACATTGCATATTTCTAGTTTTCGGACATAAAAGTGCTACTTCCTGCGCTGCCGACAATTCTGTATACTGCCACAAAAATATAGGCGTATGGGGAAGTGTGCATAGTAATGCAATCTTAGGTAAGTGCTATGCATGATGCACCTAGCGATTCCAGTATCTAATTGCCAGTTTAGTGACGTTAGCTTGTCGTAGATTATATTCTTTACACTTAACTAAAGTATGAGGATCGTCTGATATTTTTAAACAATTATAATATAGTGGCAGGTACGCAAAAATGATCAGTCACCTTAATTTTTCGATCCGTTGGAAGACGAACCTACTTACATCAACTATCGAAACGATTTACATGTAATTAAAATCCAATACTTTTATAGCACCATAAAAGACATTGTGCTAACTCTCTGAAAATGCAATATTGAGCATCATTCAGCAAGACATCCTCAGCAAAGACGTGAATACTATACGCGATTTTTATTGGTACCATCTCGAATAATATTCATACATAGTTAGTTGTATGGTGGTCATAAGATCGCATGTGAAGGCTGTACGGCGGGGCGGTGCGCGGCGGGGCGGGGCGGGGTGGCTCGGAGCGGTGCGGGGCGCGGGGCGCGGGGCGTGCGTGGCGCGCCTCGTGACCGCTCCCCGCGCGCACTCGCACACCGGACACGTGCTCGGTGCCGATCTCGCCATAGCGAGAACCTATTATTTATGACAATCATCTATTTACGACATAGAAATAATTGTTCGGAATGAATCTCTGCATTTACTTTAATTCATCACCCTGTAGTATATTTTTTATGATATCAACATTTTCTAACAAAATCTATTATTATAAGTTATAACAGCTGTAAGACAATATTTACTTAGAGGCGCAACCTTCGAGATTTCGGTTAGTTGTCGATGAGGTTTTAGCTTCGCTCGTGTGGTGTACACACACTTGCGCCCTGTTTTAGTTTTTAAGTTAACTAAATTTACAGTCGGTGCTTTTATTGCGTTATGTTATTGTGAATTGACTTTTATTCATTGCTTCAGTGTTATGTAACTGCTGTTGCGACGAAATGTTTATATCTGGTATCTGAGCTGTGCGATTGTACTTCTGCATATAGCTAGCACATTGCAATGTGTGGAGCCGTAGCACGTACGTGTAGCTCCGACCGACAACTGACGACTCCGAAGGGCGCGCCGGAGCCGCGCGGTTGTCGGGCCGGGGCTCGAATGACCGGGCTGATGCCATTGTTGTTGCAGGCAAGTCGGTGAACAGTAAGGATGTGCTCGAAGACAAGAAAGATGACAACGAGTTGTGGGAGGCGCAGGCTGCCTTCCTCGGCCCCAACCTGTGGGACAAGACGCTTCCCTATGATCCAGATCTCAAGGTACAAGAAGTCAGTAATCGCCACTTTATTACCTACTGCGTGTTGCGTGTCGTGTGTGTCTCTTAGCTTAGCCCGCACTAGGTAATGAGTCGCGCTCCAGGCTCCTCTCCGCCATTCCGACTCTCCATCGCTCCTCCCTTTTGCCTTTCCTTCGCTTACCCTTCCGCTTTGCCAATTCCTTTTGTTATTTTATTTTAATTTATTGAACGTATAAATGTATTCATATAAATTTTAAGTGTCAATGTTAGCATAAGGCAATGCGAATTCTCAGCGAAATTTGCGAATGAATTGAATAAAAACGCATCGCGGTGTATCGTACGCCGCGGCCGGTTCGAACGCGAATCGGGCGCGGCGGGCGCGGCCGGTGTGACGTAGCGTGGTGTTGCAGTACGTGGACCTAGACGAGTTCCTGTCGGAGAATGGCATGCCGGGCGAGGGCCTCGGGGGCGGCCATCTGGGCGGCTCCGCTTTCGGCCCGGCCGCCGGGCTGGCGCTGGGTCTGCAGGCGCCCGTCACCAAGCGGGAGCGCTCGCCTTCGCCGTCCGACTGCATGAGCCCAGACACCATCAACCCGCCGCTGTCTCCCGCCGATTCCAGTAAGTATGCCAAACCGCTAAACTCAACATAATTAACTAATCCGTAGACTGAGTGTAATTTGCCATAAAAGTCACAAAAGTGATGTTTATTGTTCAGAACAATAAAAATGAGACACAGTTTTGCATTTATTTATTAAATAGTAATTAAACTTTTAAATGATATGACTTTTAAAACTCTACAAGGTAACGCGTCAGAGCGTTGTCTGTTGTTGCTCTGTTTGATGGTATATTGTCGCATGCTTAGTACAACAAAAGTCCGCGTCTTGGCGCGACGTCAGGTTAACCCGGGTTAGAGCGTTCTGTTCGACATAGCTACAAATGTTTGAGTACCTAATTATTAGAGTCTCGACGTTACCAAAAGAAATGTTGTTTATACTTTCAGCATTCTCAATGGCGTCATCGGGACGTGACTTTGACCCGCGGACGCGTGCTTTCTCCGACGAGGAACTCAAGCCGCAGCCCATGATCAAGAAGTCGCGGAAACAGGTAAATGATGTTAGTGCGCTGATCATTCCTAGCGGCATGCGACGGCCTGGGGGGCGGCGTCACTCTCACAACACACCACGCCACAACACACCACGCCACAACACACCACGCCACACTAGTGGAATCATCCATTGCACCCGATCCTAATGCAATGCGCAAGAGTATGAGTAAATTACAATACTCATTGAGAGAAACAAAACAAATAAGCCATCGTTCAACCGGTAGTATAGTGAAATAAAAAGATGAGAGAGAAGAGAAGAGAGAGTTTGAAATACTATGTTAATAGTATAATCTCATAATATTGAAGAATTAACAATAATAACATATAACACACGCATGTTAATATACGTGTGCGATGTCGAAACAGAAAATAATAAATATTTCATTAATTTAGATAGAAATAATAATTATAATCGATGAGTATTAAAATGTTTACTTCCTTCAATATAATTAATATAATGGGATGCATAATAAGCATAACCATTTGCCAACGCATTTATATTATTTTTCTAATGGGACCTTGAACATTTTCATAGTTAATGATGGGTTTTATAAATTCATACTTTTTTATTCAAAGAAAGCATATTTTTTTATTAATATGCTGCTATATGTGAATGGAACATTAAAAATATCACAACGGACACGTGGCTGACACACACACACACATAATTTATGTTCGGCAACATTGCTTATTAACGCTGAAAACTTACTAACTGGGTTTTTGTTATGCGGACTATAAATGTAAATCAGTATCAATAACCAGTGCTCCGGTAGACTGCCGAAGGCGTTCCCAACTTGTTCTGCAGTCTACTCGACACGAGCTGTCGAGGGTGTGGTTTGCATGCTAGTGACGTATGAATGAAAACCTTTTGCACATTTATATTTTCAATATTATATTGTTTGTTTAGTGGTTCGGAGTGAAAAAGTTCAGTCTAGGCAAAATTATAAAACATAGTTCATATTTAATTTTATAGCAGTGATTGAAATTATCAGAAATGGTGCATTTAGTTTTCTCATAGGTACAAATAGAAGTGTACCCTAATCTTGTTTAACACGTAATCACCGTCTTTATGAGCGATCGATACATTTTCAAAGAGTATCCTGAGCATCGCCTCGCTCCGATTACACCGGTCAATCATAATATTACCAGAGCTGATAATATAATACTGGCTATTTATAAGATGAACCTATCCTTTCATTCTACACAGTCTCGCGCCATGCAGTTCGACTACACTCATAAAATCAAAATCGACGAGGTCTGTCAGTCGAATAGTTAGAAAAAAAACAATTTAAATATTATAATCATTTAAGTTAAGCAGTTATTCGCATCATCAGCAATCACGATTTCTCGGTTCTCACATAGTATAATTCATACATGATCTCAGTTATTTCATATCTAGAGGCGCGACCTAATACAGTCTACTAATTAATACGTAAGCCGTGCATCCATTATTGAGCACTATCGGCTTATCTAAATTATTTTTACGTCATACATGAACCCGAGCTGATAGTGGATCGTATCGACAGGCTTACTATTGCCGGCCCATGATTTATGAACGTAGAACCTGATGTGTGCATTTCTAATTACGAACCACTAAACTAAACAAATAATAATTTAAATATTTGAGCACGGTAAAATTTAATCGCAATCCAACTTTATTATATAGATTTAGCACCATGGATCTGCCCGTTGATTCAAATATTAAAAAAATATCCTTTTAAAAAATAAAAATGAGTTTTTTAAAAGGCCCGGACAAGGGCAGCTCCACGGTATCGAGCACACGGCACCGACGCGACTCCGGCTCGGCTTCCGAGCTACCGCAGATAATGCTAACTAAACTGGGTTCTCACGAGGTGACGACGTTGAGCCACTTTAGACTGGCCACTATTTTGAAGAGTCCTTATAAATTTTTAATGAAACAGTTCTGTTAAAACATAATATTTGACACTCAAGAATCATGATAGACACACCGACTAACCGTACATTGCGAACGTACTCTTTGGCTGCCATATCCTGTTCAAAATAACAAATCAGCTGATCGAGCTCATTCGCTTCGTGAGAACGATGTATCTGATTAGACCATTGAGTGCGCTAAGTGCTGAGGGACGCGGGCCAGTGTCGCGGTCGCTCCTTGGTGTCGCGGTGGAGGGCAATAAAGAACATCAATTGAAACTCGCCGAGGCTCACAACTACTCCATTTATTATTGTTGCACTTCTTATCATTTGTTCGAGGCTGGAACCTCACACGTGCCTTTCAATTAGGCTTGTTATACTTACGAAATAGCATACCAATTATTGATATTAGTACTTAAGATTTCATATCACGATTAAATCGATTTAACGTCTTAAACATCATTTAATTTGTATTGAAAATCTTATCATTTAAATAATTTTCTGTTCAATCAAATGTTTTGAAAATGAATTTGAAGATTTCCTTATTTTTTGTCGTACATTAATGAATATATTGTGGAGATGTATGCACTTAAGCACTAATGAATGCGGTAAAGTAATGTAGAAGCAGTAAATAGCGGGGAAGGGGTAGGCGGTGTTGTGAGGCTCGGCGCGCGAGTGGCGGTACGACTGCGCATAACGCGCGTTTGTTGGGTGAAGGGAGGTATAAGTGTGTGGCGCGGCGTGCTAACCCCATATCGACGTCGCCGGCAGTTCGTGCCCGACGACCTGAAGGATGACAAGTACTGGGCGCGCCGGCGGAAGAACAACATGGCGGCCAAGCGGTCGCGGGACGCGCGCCGCATGAAGGAGAACCAGATCGCCCTGCGCGCCGGCTACCTCGAGAAAGAGGTGGGTACCGGATGTTGTTACATACAAACGTCCTAATATAATTAATATTGATGTGATCATTTATAACAACAACATAGCGCATATACTGGTAGGTTAAAGTTTTGGGTTTTGAGGGAAAAGATTTTATTTGGTGTTTGTTTGAAATAAATAAGTTAAGGCTCCAAAACTAATGGTTCGATTTAATATTTTCTTTCACCACCAGAAAGTTATGTTATTGTCGGATGGCAGGTCATATTTTATAGTGTTTTTATTGTGGATCAACACGGGCGGCGCTGGGAAGAATTGCTTGTTAACTTTAATTAAAGTTGTTCGCCTAATACGAAAATGTATGGCATTCAATGTGAAAATTTCTCTATACTTACCTAAGTATAAAAATTATAATTATTATATCTTCAAAAATAGTTTAAAAATGTTATTCAGTGATATTTTGTGACATTTCAGAACATGGGCCTGAGACAAGAAGTGGAGTTGCTGAAGAAAGAAAACCACATCCTGCGCGAGAAGCTCTCCAAGTACGCGGACGTATAGGCGGCAGTGTCCGCACAAGCACGCCACCATGTCAGTACCTCGCGGCTCACCCGGCTCAACCGGCTCAACCGGCTCACCCGGCTTCTACCACTTCATTGTTTTCATCGTTTCTGAAATGTCATTTATTCGATTATTTCGAGCACATATTGCACCTGTAATTATTAGTTACAGGTGTCAAAGAATTTCGCGATCGTCAAATGAGGGTTACATTGCCTAGTAATCTAAACACAATCTGAATATGAATGCTAAATAGGCAGGATTAAATGAAATTTACTTTAAATTTTGAAAATAAAATCACCGAATCCATTTTGTATCTTGGCCAAATTTAATGGTCTGACAAAATGTAGTATTTTACTCAAAGGTCTCGAATGTCAAAGATACATAGGCAGCTCATGGACTTAATGATAAAGGAAGTTACATTTGTTGGTATAATGATAATTGTAGTATCTTTGTAGTATCTTTCGTAGCAATTTCAAAATTTTTCAATATTTGATTCAGGATTTAATGAATAGTCAAGCCCTTTCATTTGATAGTCATGAGGGATTCATGACACACACACACACACACTTTTCCTTTTGCCCACCCCTCCTTTTGCATCTTGAACATTTGAATGCTTCGAAAAATAAAAACGAGTGCTATAGTGTTATAGTTAAGATTGCTAAGGTCCGTGTGCTCCCCGCAGGTGAGGCGTCCCGCCGCGAGCCGCGAGCGGAGCCGCCCGCGCCGCCCGCGCCCCGCGCCCCCGGCCCGCTCGAGCTCGACCCGCCGCGCGACTCCGTCTGCTGCCCCTCGCTGCCCGCTCACTCAGGACTCCTCTTGCCATTGAACGCTCACATCGCGCTTAGGCTCGTATTACTAGATCCTTCTCGAGCGTAAGATCGATCTGATCTCAAACTTATCACTGGACTAGGGAACCGACGCCTGGAGTCGGCCGCACGGACTGACGACCGGTTCTCTGATCGAGAACGATTCACTAATACGGGCCTGAGTCAGCTAGAGGTCCCAAGTTTTGTTGTTTCACCACCTCCGTTAGCGGCCTCCAGCGAGTCGACTAACATCTGATGTTTCCCAGTTTATGTTAAAAGTTATTGTTAAGAATCGTTATACAGTTACCGTAAGTTAAATTAGTGTAGGTGATAACCAAAGTTCCCAGCTGTTCTGTCGTATCCTTGGCCTAGGAGTCGCACCAGGGTCAGACCCGGACCGACGGCGAGCGGTGACGTCACTCGTTACGAACCGTTTGCACTGATCGTACATTTGCCAAACATGCTTCGCGCTCGTGTTTTACTCTGCTTACTTAGCAGGCCGCGTTGGCATAGTCCACCAACCGAGCATAACACAAAATACACTAGACGACAGATCAGTCCCGGAGATGTGAACGCGGCCACTCGCCGAGTGCGGGGCATGGCGGGTGAATGTTTGACTAGTGACTAGTGACTAGTGAACCTGAACCTAGAGTTAGTTGACACCGCCGATAGATTGCTCAAGTGGCGTTTAATGCGCAAGTGTAGGCTGCGTCTGTATATAGGTAGTCGTAATGTGTCTCGCGCCTGCCGCCGGGTTCGCAACATCTGCCATTAAAGCTGTTAATGTTTTAAAAAGACTTTGTTATAATATTTATACGGGTTTACTTGATAGAATTGTTACTTCTTGATGGAAATTTATATTGACAATAGTTAAATAAGGCACTTTGCAAATGTTTCGCTATTCATTCTAGAAATACCCAATTTTAATTGTAGGTTGTGTGTTTGCGGAAGGTGAACAATCAGTGGTTAAAATTGTTCATTTTTACAATAAATAGCGCAAAAGTGTCTCATTTAATCATCGTTAGGGGGGTTAGTTAAGAACGGCTGGACTCCGACCCGGCGGTGAGCCGCGCGCGTCGCGCTGGGCGGACGCGCTCGCACTGCTCGGGCTCGCCCGACCCCGTCCGTCTGTTCCCGCAGCCGCGTCCGCCCTCGCCTTCCCCCGCCTCCCCCCCAATTTCTACCCCCGCCCCCTCGCTAAGAGCAGGCTTGGATTTTGTACTTCTGCCATTATTTAATACCCATCTCTTTTGACAGACTTGATGGTACACAAGAGTTACATAATTGTATACCAATACGATTCCATTTGTACTTACGAATTTGATATAATTCTTTCTTATTTTATTTTCATATCAATTAATTTGATGATTGAATAAGGTTTTTGATATTGGCGCTATTCTGAATAGTATATTTCGTATAAATACTATCAATCAATGTTTGGTTACAACCATTGACGTTCTCAGATCCAGCCCTGCCCCGATTCCCACTCCCCGTTCCCCGATGTCCGCTCCCCGCTCCCCGCTCCCCGCCCGCTTGTAGACCGCTGACCGCTCCGTTGAGATTAGTATCGCGCGGCGCCTGGCTGCGAGCGCCCGCGCGTTCCGTTCCCGTAGCGAGCGAACACTAGTTTCGTTTCGATAATCATAGTAAATAGTGTAAGTAGTAGGTAGTGCGTAGCGTAGTTGTTATTAGTATATTTTTGTTATGGCTGTAGTTGTTAACGTTTTGAAAGTTTATATATAATTTGGTTTAGTTGTAACGCGCCGCGGCCGCCACTGCGCACCGACCGCATCTCCGCACTCTATACGACTCTCGCTAATCTTATAATATATTTTTGTAGATTTTTGTCGTTGATAAATGAGTCAATTGTATGTTTATTGAATTGATAAAATTAATGTTTATGAAGTTAAGACTAAGAAGTTGTTGCATTTGAAAGTATTTTATGACTTGGAGCGAGAACAATAAAAGTTTTTTTATAAAGGTTTACATGTAACAGACTCTATGTACGGAGGCGTGACGGTTGACTTTGAAATGCACTGTTTCATATCAAGTGATATTATTGTATTATGTAATGACTCGGCCGCGCCTGCGCCGCGCCGTTTGATATTCCCACTTGTTTGTTGATCATATTGTAATAATTATACATTAAATTATTATCCAATGAATATCGTGTACGATACCTTTACATGCATGTCATTGTTTATCCGGAATTTGTAAGAAATGTGTATAAAGTTGTAACTTGTAAGGTGTCGTGATAGGAAGGAGTGGAGTATATGACCTCTATTTATTTATTTAGTCCCTCTTTTGCCGTAAGATTCGCCTTATGTGTAAACACTCTGCGACAACACAAACCATATTGATGTACGAGTAGTATTTGTTTCATTTAATTTATATGGTTCTATGGATTCAAATAAACGTTAATTGTTGTATGCGTGTGTGTTATTCCTGCCTACCTACATAGCTAAAAACTACTCGGAACCACTCGCTACCACGGACACTGTTGAAAAAGACCAACGACAGTTGTGTAGGTAATTGAGAACTTCCCATACTACTCAATTTAGTTAAATTAAGTTGCAAAGAATGTCTGCATAATTTTATTGCAATGTCAAAGTAATTAAGATAATATTAAAATTGAAAGTTATTCTTTCGTTATAATAATCATTATAAATTGGTAGAGCAGTGATAACAACTCTACCCATTATACCTACTATACAAAGGCAGAAAGGCAGACGTAAGTGGTTCGTGGGTTGATTCATTACCATTCTAACTTTGAGTAAGCGTAAACATCTGCAGACGATTTATGGAAGTTTATTTCGCTTTGCATTTTGTCCAGAGACTACGTACGATAAGTAAAAATACGTGGAATATTTTATTTATAAATTTATTTTGTAAATAAAAGTAGCATAAGAAGTAGGTACTTAGTACACTATCAAATAAATCAGATCAGCTCACAAAAATAGCAAAGCTATGCTTTTATGCTTTGCTCTGTTTAAGCTATTTTAGTAAATTGGATTTAATCTTATTCAATAAATATAATATCAGAATATATTATAAACTATTGTGTTTTCTACTTTACAAACGCGACATTTATTGTTGACTTCATGAACAAATTCTTGAGTGGGCTGCAAGATATTTTTTGCAAAATACAAATTTGATGCAAATACTGCCAAAACAACTGCAATGCTATTGCAATATACCTCTCAAGTGAAATTTATTTAGGATTCGCCTTATTTTAGGTCCAATAAAATAACCAAGCAGGATAATAGTAATATTAGTTAATAAAATTTAATTTGTCTTCTACAAAATCTATCACCATAATATTTGTACTAGCGTTATGAGTGAACCGATGAGCATTTTCTCTCCAACGTTCACAAATCTGTGCGTCGGTTATATACTATCACTTTGCTGTACACTTAAATACTAAGCGGGGGGGAGAAGGCGGGCGCGGTCAGGCGTCCGCGGTGGGCTGGAAGGAGCGCACGATGCTGAGCAGCGCGGTGTAGGTGCCGGCCACCAGCCCCACCAGCCCGATGACGAAAAGCAGCCCGTCCTTGAGGAACAGCAGGCGGCGTGCGGCGCTGGCGCGGCGCGGGAACGACACGCACGCCTCCATCAGCGCGGGGAAGCAGATGCCGAGCGCCGACAGGCACAGCGCGCCGAACAGGGAGATGAACAGCCCCAGCCTCGGCACCGACACCGCCAGCACGACTACGGACAACGCGTTCATACTCTATAGGCCTGTCGTTCCTTGGCTACTTTGACATTGCAAATAAATTGCAGCATTGCATTACTGATATAATTTTGGTTTAAATTAACATCATTGGAACAATATGCTCAATAACTTGATTACAAGACAGATATAAATAATTGCAAGTTTTGCAGAATGGACAGTGTTTCATTAAATATTTATCTTTAAAATGTTTTTCAATAGAAATTATCCCCGACATTCCTACGGCACCAAAAAGTATAAGACAATACACTGATATCCAATCATCCACAGATGAGAACAATTTTACCTACTAGCTTTCCAGAACTATTTTACCTACTAGCTTTCCTTTAAAAATAAAAAAAAAATTATTAGCAAGTTATATATTCCGACATATCTTCAGATATCTCTACAATAAACTGCCTTCGTAAGTAGGTATATGTGTAACATACTTATAAGTCTGTCACCATATAAAATTTTCACAAAATCTGTCCAATGTTTTTTTCAAATAGATAATCGGAAAAAATAAGCATTGTTTTGGGATCTACACATCTTAAATAAATGTACAAAAATGGTCGGTTCAATTGATGAAAAGATAAGAGTTTGTGATTCACTGTTTTGGTGTTCAATAATTTTATGATTAAGTTACCTTTTTCGGTTGTCGGAAACATAAAGCATTTCAATGGTAAATTGAATTCCCAGTTGGGCTTTATTGTGACTGTTATAGTTATATATACGGGAGTATAGTATTGCGTTATCTGTGGTAACTCGTTATTTTATTGTTTTTTTGGTATTTATGTCGTTTTATTTTTTTGTCATATAAAACCATTAAACAATCCTATGCGTTGTATGAACAATTAATAACATATTTCCGGTAATCTCAGTACAGTTGTGTAAATAGAATCAAATGTTTTAAAGTGCATTTTTATGCAAGGAAACCATAATATGTCGTAAATACACATAAGTGATTGTTTTATCAAGTTATTGATTTGATGTAATTAAATCATAAATTGATTGCGGGAGATAGTTTGTGTGTGAGTCGGGGAAAAGTGTGTCACTTACAAGTGAGCAAACACAATGCAATCCTGAGCCCGTACTCCCAGAGACGCAGCCTGGTGGAGCCGGAGCGCTCCAGCCGTGGCAACAGATAGCCCTTCCAGAGGACCTCCACGGGCACGTAGCAGTGCAGCCCGTAGCTGATGAAGATCGCGATAGCGAACATTACGATCACGCTCGACGCCAGCCTGGGTATCGAACGCAAACATAATAATATGCCTGAGGAAGCTAAGTTGCACCAAAGATTTCATTGACTAAATAATATTGCTGATGTATGCATTTTGCTTGAAAATAAAGTAAACAGCTTTTAAACACGTACGGGCCCTTGGGTAGGTCCAGGGTGATGGAGTCGCTGCAGTCGGACACGCAGTATACGTAGCCGATGGCGCCGATGGCCACGTACAGCACCACGATGATGACCATGCCGAGGTTGAGCACGCCGCACGGCCGCCCGAACGCCTTCGGGGTCTTCATGTTGTTCTCGACGGCGATCACCTGCCCCGCGCCACAACACGCACAATATTATCCGCCGGATACATAGCACGAGCATGTGGCACACCAAGTCAAATATGTTGAATGACTTTCAAATCAGTTGCAATAGGGTTTAAGGCTAATATTTGCCAATTGTATGTGGGTATCATCTAATCATCATCATCATCATCATCATCATGAAGTGCCTAGCACACATGTTTTTATTCATCTATTTTATAAACACAAATTCAGAAGCAAAAAGCGTACATATTTTTTTCTTGTTAAGTAATAGTTTGTGATTCTAGTGGTCTCAGACGATATTTTGAAACGATTGTTGTGCTATTTAGTAACGTATAAAATGTGGTTGTAAACTAAAATAAATAATATTACTTATTGTTGTAATATAATTTCCATAATAATCGGGTAGCCCCAGAAGGAGGAAAGAAGAGAAGAAGAAATTTCACAAAAAGAAAGAACTTACGACGCCGACGGCGGTTAACGCGAAAAGTATAGTGCCAAAGAATAAGGGGAAGGTAGTCGGCGAGCCCCATAAATCCAGCTCCTGCGAGGACCTCTCGCCAGTCAGCAGGAAGTACACGATGATACCCAAACCCACGAAGGTCATCAGGTTGGCGAGCGCCGAGAACGGCGCCAACATCTTCAGACTTGGGATCAAGTTGAACGCGATCAACGGACCCAGGATGATGAGCATGTGGATCTCAACCGCCATCGTGTAGTAAGGGTCAACGACCTGCACACAATTAAACAAACCTATGAATCGTCGTCGTTGTAATGTGGTAGATTATTATGCAGTTATATTTTAATTTTATTTAAATAATTTTATGACTTATGTTTTAGGGTAGTGACTGACATGGCTGAAGAGCCCGACTCTAGAACAACAATAACGCCCGCAAGTCCTACATTTATATGTTGATTAACTATTTATTGTACACGTCCATAGAGTTAGACGACACACGGAAACCCCATAGCTATGTAGTTAGAGAAAGACAAACAACTTATTGAACTAATTGACTTTGCTGCAATGAATACCTAACAAATGCATACGACATAATAATTAGTGTGTGAAAAGTATTACAAATATTTGTATCGAAAATTTGTGAAGTTTTCTTTTAATTCATTAGGATTACACAACAAAAAAACTTCATTGTATTAAGATTTCATGAAAATTAGGTGGAACCTAAGTATAAATATCAACGCATATCAATATATACTATGTATATAATAATTGAAGCATTTATTCTCTCATACTTTCAGAATAGGATACAAATTGTTTAAAAAAAAAAATTGTAATGATCTACTTTATTTAAATACTAAATGATGTGTTATTACGATTTAAAATTACTTCTGTAGGAAGTCTAGTTGAATCAATAAATGTTTGAAAATAATTAGATAAATAAAGTGATTTCATTTTACTTCATTTCAAAGAAAAATTACAGTTCGTGAAAAATTACAATTTTATACTTTTGCGGAAATTATTCGAAATATCTAAAAATACCTAAAAACAGCTATTTCTATGTCTTTGTTGCAAAATCGTGGTTTTGTGTGTTTGCTTTTGGTAAAACTAGAAGAAAGAAAGAATTTTTTTTTATACTAGTTAAGAATAGAAAAGATTTAGTAATAAAAAAATAGAGCTGAATAAACATCGCATAAAACGGATAACCTCTCTCTGTTAGACAGAATAGACACACATACGTCAGAAATAGACAGACTCTCATACTCTGGTCTGAGAGACTAAGCGCAACTGTTACTGATTTTCAGTGGACACCACATTGACCCCCTGACTGTCATAATATAAAAGGAGGAAAACCAACTAGCGCTTTAGGGTTAGTTCACGTGCGGATATTTATTGTACCATAAGAAAACGCGAGGCAGGCCCAGAAATGCTATGCTTCCAGTAGACCGAATCGTTTATCACAGCTTGAAGGTTACATAGAAAAATTGAAATTCTAATAAATTTATAAGAGATATTGAAGCTGTTAGCGAAATACGCGGCAAAATGTACACTGGTAACGCTAATTCCCGTGTTGAGTTTAAAATTTTGATTTATTTCTATTATTTTAACCCTGAATTGATGTCATCACAGTTTTGGAGAAAAAGCAAAAGTGTTTAATTTTGCATTATAGCTTTCTCTGTAAGTTTGCCGAACGTAATAACTTCCCAGGATTCGTTCTATCGATACATCTAATAATGAAATGTGTTTTTTTCCAAAATCAATTGGTTCCGGCTAGAAATATGGATTAAAAAAACAGTCACACCTAACCCATATCTCCTAAAATCATATACTTATACCTACCATACCTGCGCGAGCGGTAGTGCCCCGTCAAGTGGAACAAACTATTTTCTCGAAGCCATTCGAGCGCTTTTCGACCCCCTTTAACTTCGTTGTCATTTTAAATAGAAACCTGAATTTTAAGTTGCCAAACACCATCAGTATATATGTGTTGTAGCAGCTTGTAGTAGCGTAGTTGCGCATAAGGCCAATTATTTCCATTTGACATTTAAAGGACGTGCCATATCCACCGCTAGGTATGTGTTTGTATCGGTGGTGGTTGTCAGATTTAACTCAGTACTGAATACAATCCCTAATAGGTTATACAGTTGTGTTGGAATTTCCGCATCAATTAAAGCACAATGATGATATATTGATAGGTACGGTTGTAGGACGCCGACGACGCCATCCCGGCGCCCTTGATTGAAATTGACAAGTTGACGTGCGACTGGCGTCCGCGCATTCACATGCTAATTGATAGCGATAGCCTATAGGTTGGTGATTTCTTTCTGTTAGCTATCTGTTTGCATAAAATAAGAGAAACGTAGACATCAGAAATAGTAGAACTGCTATCAGACATTAATAGAAGCTCACATTCCTATCGGATCTCATGTAATTGCCGGCGGATATTACAATTACTGCTCAAAAATGCAGCATTTTGAATCACTTACGTCATATAATTCGCTTGAGCATATTTAAATGGCATTGTCGTTTCGATAGTATTACGATGCATTCACACACATACTCAAGGATACATCATAAATTCGAAGCAGAACAAACAGTAAACGTTAAGAAATATGCACTTTGTAACTAGAGTAATGTCATATGCTACTAATATTACAAATGCGAAATTTTGTAAGAATGCATGGACTTTCGTTATTCATTCAATAAAGCTGCTTGGAGCTACAACTGTTTACAAAAATTTTCTAAAGTCTGGATTTTGGCTACTTTAAATTCATACCACGCGCATTTTCTGCAAAATTTCATCCGATCAACTGGTTTTCTTTTTTTGTTTAAGGAACAAACAACCATCCAGTCTATAGACTATCCATCCAACTTCTGCATTTATAATATTAGTGCGATCAGAATCGAGGTAGAATAGGATTCAGTTAGTACTCATTAGACGTACAATCGTTAAGTGAACGCATGTATCCGCGAAAAACGTTGCTGTTCTGGCGGTTGGATTAATACCTTCTTAATATTGTCAGCGATGAAAACAATGTAGACGCAGCAGATGCCCAGCTGGTAGACGACGAGAAATATGTCGACGGCTAGCGCGGCGGGGCGCGCTAGCGAGCGCAGCGCGGGCGGGCCGCAGCCCAGCGCCGTGGCCGCCGCCTCAGGGTAGGGCAGCAGCGGCACGCGCCGCCGCTTGCACGCCGCGTACTGCGACCGCACCTGCGCCACACAGCACCGCTCAGCTCGCTCCTTCTTGCGTATGTGCATCGTGCATTGTGCATTGTACATTGTACACACTCACTCACTCACGTACGCAACAAAGAGAAGTGCAGCTATTGGAAAATTATGTTGTTTGCGCAATGAGCATTGACGTAATACACTATTAAATATAATAAAAGACACCGATACATATTCAGTGCATTAAATGATGAATTTCGCTACGGATAGTTTACCAAGATCTGAAGGCAGTGGGTGACGAGGATGCCAACGAGCACGGTGGCGACGATGCCGGTGACGAGGCCGGAGCGCGCGAAGGCCTGTGGCATTGCTAGGATGCCCGTACCCAGGCTGCACTTCAACAAGTGAACCAGCGTCTCCATGTTGCTACAATTTTAGTCAAACGTTCATATCGTACAAACCAATATCTCTTAAAATATTTTAAAGAATACTTTTTAAGTTTTTATTGTTATAACAAAAAAATATTGAAACAGTAAAAGTACTTACTTGGTTGGATTATCGAGTTGACGATGTAAATGCGGATCGTAGTCATCTTCCTGCTCCTCTCCTCTAAAATACAAAAGCATAATAAGAATTATGTTCATTAATTACGATGTAACATGTATAAAATTATTAGAGTACAACGATTGTTAGAGTACAACATGCAATCTTTTAAGAAATAAAGGCGTCTTTTCTGTAACAGTTTAGGTCACTTAAACCCCAAATCCTTATTCGAGGACGGCAACACATTCAGTTTGTAGTGGAGTGGACGCTTGTTGTAGCGTATCAACCGTAATGGAGGACTCACTGGTTGTTGGTGATGCTGGGCGAAGCAGTGTTGGACACCGGCTTCAGGTGCACCGTCTCCGCCTTTTCGTCCATAACTGCTTTTCCGCGTCACTTGTCTGAATAAGAAAATGAAAATACTTTACATTTAAACCAGTGTTCGATCCTAAAATATCTAACATTGGCATAGATAACACCAAAATTGGCACAGTTTCCAAATTTTTCAGTTTATTTTATCTGTGTATATTTTCGATTTAAACAAAACAGATATCGCCCTACTTTGAACATTATTCTCAATTGGTTAACTAAGATGAACGACTCGTCACTTAAGCCCACGTTTCTTAATAAAGGACTCTCATAGCGATCATTATTATTACCATCCACTGTATAAGAGTATTGGATGTTTTTAATAATAATGTTTACAGACAACCGAATTCGTATCAAACTTTATCGTTATAATGTCTCACGCGGTTGCCGAAGAGGCCGTACGCGCACTCTCGTATATAGCTATTATCGGACTACTATTCTACACGTTTTTATAATAGAACCAAGAAGAAAATATCGGTTTACCGTTACTGATATCCCCACGGGCGGCGTTCCTGTGGATACCTAAAGTCTGTTATCGGGCCGCGCTCGTAAATGGTTCCCGTCGGTGTGAAGGAAGCGATTGAATTATTTTTTGAAGAGTTGCAGAGGAGGCGAACGAACGACGGTCCAGGACGCACTGCACGGAGCGGGCGCTGCGCGTGCGACCCGCGGCCGGCCTACACCTGCACGCACACGCGCGCCGCGCGGGTGTGGCGCGTGCGGACACACTCACACCGACACGCACTCTTCTCCCAGCTCCCACGTCACGTCACTCAATCACGTGCCATTAAGCTTCTTAATATGACACGGGCGTGCGGTCCCTGTCGACCGAGCAATGTTCACGGAACAATACAATTTACTACTGGGGATACATGTTATTTTTAAAACGTCCTTGATATATTTTCATTTGTATGATGACAGGCAAGTAAATGAGTCACGTTGCGTGTATTGACGAGCGATAAAGTCCATAAGTGACGTCAGACGCCGAAAGCTTAGGTAGTACGCATTAAACTGTATTACCAAAAATAGAAAAAATTGTTACATTACGTTTCAGTTTGAATCATTCAGTCAGCATCTTAGCGTGAAGGAAAGTCATACTGAATTTTGAAGAAATATAATGATATACTATTTTTAGTGCCATCTTTAATTTAGTTATGAATGTTATGTAACTATTTTATGAAATTTGTAAACAAGAATTATAATGCAACGAGAGAAAAATCATACTTTTGAAAGATTATTAGATCTCTTAGGGCTTGCACATACGAGGTACCTACTGTCCTTCGAGTACATTTTTGTACATCGATCTTTTATAAATTCTATCGAATTCAAAAACTTACATAATCCATTACATATATTATGTTATCAAAAATACTTAGAACCTGAACGCGACAAAATCAGTTAAGAGCGTCCAAAAATCTAGTTGAGAAAGTTCTAACATATTTAGTGAAAAAAGTTTACAAAGATTTTGTTACATTGTTATCTGTGTATCTGTGTATCTGTGTATCTGTGTATTGTGTCCCCAATTTATATCCCGCTATAGATAGAATAAGTAGAAACTCGTCAGTTGAAATTGGGGCATGAACTAGATCCGCTATCGGTATTGCGCTTTACGTTTTTAGTTTTACCGTCGGGAAACGTAAGAAGGCAGATGGTTTCAAACATTTTAATTTATGTAAGAGTGGCGGATATTCAGACTTCCCGCCTACCTCTTTTAATATTAATGAATATTGAGTTAGTATTGTAACTAAAAAAAAAAAATGTATTCACGGTGCGTGTACGGACGATCACATGTCTGTTTGTTCCGGCTTATTTCTGAAAAGATTACACCGATTTTGACGGGATTTTCACTAAGAGATAGCTGATGCAAGGTATAACTAAGGCAGTTATTCAAAAATTTTGCACTTAAAATATCTATCAATCTGTTGTAACTCAGGAGAGATTGAGCTGTAATCCGAAGTACAGGACTACCCTGTTTGAGTCGGCAAATCTTTGGTGTACATCGATATTAGTTGCAGAGTAAATACTTGTAACTGTGGGTTGTTGTTAATAATACTGTTGTTGTACTGTGGGTTAATAAGTTGTTGGGAAATAAATAACTATAATTACTTATTTACTATGATAAATAAAATGTATCGCCCTTTTCAGTCGTTAAATCAGCCACAGTGAAGGCTGACTTAACGAATGAGTATAATGAATAACGATGTGAAAGTTCGTTTCTATAGAAATCCAAAACCAAAACCCAAACGGCTCGACCGGTCCGGTCCAACGGATAAATATTGACAAATAATCAGATCAGGATGGATTCTCTTTCACAGATTTTCGCTACTTTATCAACGTATGTAATCTTATTCTATAGAAGTCAATACGGAAGCATTTTAATAATTACCTCCCAAAAGACATTAATTACAGTATTTTTCTAACAATGCCGAAGATACCAAGTTTATTATGAAAAACACTGTTTGAATAACAGGAAAAGTGTGAGGCGTCGCATCACCGTCAGTGCACATTCAAGTTGACAACCACACGAGCCATCTAGAGTTACCTCAAGATATCAACTTCACTTGCATTACATTTATTTTAAATTGTAACAAAGCGAGACAATAAACGGATCCGGACAATGATAACATTCTGAACACATTTTGACGCCTTATAAATTAATTCCGATTTCATGTTACAATTATTACATAACGGAGCTAGAAAAAGAAAATATTTGTACAATTATCGCAATCGCAAATAGTTCTTGACAATACAATATTTTAAAATAATAATATCTAGGTACCATCGCGTAGTATTTTTTAAAAATGGCGCTATAGTTACGTAATATACGCAAAAGTAAGTTACCTTTAGACGCGAAGCGGTATCGATCGCGGTGCGAGGCGCGCGGAGCCGGGCCCGCACACTGACCCACTGGCCGGCGACGCTCCCGCGACCTCCGCCGCCTTGCACTTCGTAGCACTCCGCTGACACTCGCTCCGATTGAAGCAACGACTTTGATCAAATTTCAGGCACCCGTTTTTTAAATCAATAAGATTTTATAACTCAACATGAGGCATTATTTGGTGACGTCTGGATTATATTCACAGAAATTAGAGGCGCGAGCTGTTCATTGGAAATTTTTAGGTCAGGTGCAAAAATTAACATAGCGTCTATAGTAGTGGATGAGAGACGTTCCGCACAGCGTCGTTTACCTTCCGCCGCTTAACTACGTATAAGAATAAGTCATACTCCAGAGGTGAAACGCGAGCGGCAGCGGGCAGAGCGCCGGCGCGGAGGGCACGTGGCGGCACGCTGGGCCAGGCCTGCCGACGTTCGCTCGAAGCGTCTCCAAGACTACGGCCTCACTTCGTTATACATACTTTTTTATTATTTTTAAAGCCTTCACGAAAGGCAAACATCCTAATCCAAGGTGGAAGTTGTTAGTGGATTAACAAAATATATGCATTCGCGGGGTTTAACCCGTATAATTACAATTCCCGTTGGCTTTCTGGGATAAAAACGAATCTACCCTTATTTACTTTCTCGGGTCTCAAGCTTTCTTTGAACAAAATCCTTTCAACCAAAGTGTTAAAGTCGTTTTGGCGTAAAGAAGAGACAAGCTTATATTACGCTTACGCTTACGCTCGTTTGCGTCTCGTAGGTATCAATTGCTATAGCACAAGTACGTAATCCGATATCTTATCTACGAGAAGTCAACACGCGTCCGAGGTTCACGACGTTAATGCCGTGGAATTTTTCTCCAAGAATGACGCTCAATTAACGCTCTTGTAATTGTTTATAGGTCTCTCTCTCTCTTAGAGATAATCGGTTATTGGAGTCATAACAAGATTATGCTAAATTGTTATTATAATTTTAGATTCTTCGTAAGAATGACGTTTTAATGATAAGTTTTATAGGATTGATTTGCTTTTTTATAAATGAGAAATTATTTAAGAATAGAAAAAAAATGATCACGAAAATTGATCTAAAGCCGCGTGATTTTGCCAACGCAGCGACGCGCCGTCCAAGATCCCGCTTGAGCTACCGAATTTCTTCTACTTTTTCGGTTTCATATCATCTATACTTATAATAAATCTGTAGAGAGATTAATTCTGTACATGAAATATATTTCCAAGATAACTGCCAAATCAGAAATCAAAATCAAAAATCAGTTAAATATTTGTTATAAATTTAAATGCATTTATGTATATGTATGTATATATGTACGTATATTTTTTATTAATGTTCGTTTTATTATTTTTTTTTTTTGTTCATTTCATGCAATTCTCTTCCCTTCTTTTAAACACCACCTACTCTAATGTAAAATTAAAATATATCATATCCAAAGGTTGCCTGGCAGAGATCGCATATAAGCGATACTCCCGCCTATTTAACCTTATAAATGTTTCTTTCTCTTCTTGTTTTCTTCATCTTCGGTTCTTAATCTTCCTCATTTATTATATGTGTTAATTAAAGTATATTGTATTGTATGACGGAAACATTCTCCTCAAAATTATATAAAATATCCCACGACAGCAGCTATATATTATGGTTGACTCACAATAACACGTGTAACTCCCGATAGATTAGCAGTTTCAAGCTCAAGCTTTCTGATTACATTTGTCTACTCTTACGTTTATAAAACTATCAGTCATCCCTAATTAAAAACGTTAATATTATTAACTGTTCCATGAAAAGGAATCATAGAAATACCATAGTTAGGTAGAAGAAGTCTTAGAGAAACACCATAGTTATACATGAAATACGCTAATAATAAGCTATCGTGAATACTAAATCATGCTATAAGGATTATTTTTGTACAAGGTCGCGAACTCACAGACAGGCGGTCGAATTGATTTAAATGAAATTTCATAGAGAGATAGTTTGAGACCCAAAAAAGGTTTTTGTTCCTGGTTTTTGTTGTGTATTCGTGAAAAGGTGAACTGACCATTTTTTTCTTTGACTAAGTGGGCGAAGCCGTAGGCAGAAAGCTAGTTAGGAAACAAAAATGTAAATAAAAAATTCACAAATTAACAAATCGCTTAACTTCTAAAGCCACTTTATCATCTGCTCACATATTTTACGTATACAATAATTGACAATTTTGACATTAGACTTTTTCAATAATTTATTAATTTATTTTAAAATTTCAACGCTCAGAAAAAGACATGATGATTCCTAAGATAGAGGTGTATGTGCCGGCGACTAGCCCGACGACGCCAGCGATAAACAACGCCACATCCTTCAGTATGAGCAGCAGGCGCGCTGCCGACGGCGGCCGCGAGTGCGCCAGGCTCCCCTCCATCAGCGCGGGGAAGCAGAAGCCGAGCGCCGACAGGCACAGCGCGCCGAACAGGGAGATGAACAGCCCCAGCCGCGGCACCGACACCGCCAGCACGACTGCAAGCATCACCAAACGTCGACATCGAGGCTGCCGAGTGACGACGCAGAAGTGCTCACGCAAACTCGCTCGACTTACATGTTAACAGACACAAGCCCACGCGGACGAAGTACTCCCATAACACCAAGTTGGAGCCGCCGCGTTGCAGGCGTGGCGACAGGTACGTGTTCCACAGCACCTCCACCGGCACGTAGCAGTGCAAAGCGTAGCTGATGAAAATCGCCATCGCGTACAGCAACACCGCCGCCGATGCCAGTCTACACAATGCATGTGCCGATACGTGATGTATGTGGTTGCCTACGATCTGGACTCTAAAGTGATGCACATTACGAATGAGGTTTTACACAGGAACGAGGCTTAAGAACCTGAAGCAAACGAGAACTGAGAACCTCCTTCGTTTTTAGGAATGTCGTTTAAAAAATAATTAAGCATCACGTAAGTGCAGTACGAGTAAAGTGCAGTAAAATGCAATGAAAAATGTAGTCAAAAATATGCATTTGAAATATTTTGTTTCTAGTATACAAAAGTGTTATATTACTAAAGGGTAAATTGTATAAATCTCACGTTTCTTTCGGAAGGTCCAGGGTTATGGCATCGCTACACTCTGATCTGCAGAACATGTAACCGAAGTAGCCCATAAATAGGAACAGAAGGGTGGTAAACGTCATGCCGATGTGCAGCACGCCGCACGGCCGCCCGAACGACTTCGGCGTCTTCATATTGTTCTCCACAGCCACCACCTGCGGCCGGTACACCTTCACATTATATTCGATGACTATTTACTATCCCGGTTCATTGGACTAAAAAAAGGCTAGGCTACAAATTGCAAACGTAATTTAATCCTATTTAAAAAGTAAGTTTGGGTTACAAGCCTGTCTTTTTATCAATTTCGTATCTTTTACTTTCATCAACTTTGAACAATACAGCCATCTATATTGTGTAGGCGCTAGTAATATTTTTATAAATGAAACGCGTCTAATACTCAGTCTAAGCATTCCCGTCTTAGCGGGGAATCCATAAACAATTCAAACAAACAACAAATTCGACTTCAGCTGTACAAGGCCCAGGTGCGACCGCATATGGAGTACTGTTCTCATCTCTGGGCTGGAGACCCACAGTACCAACTCCTTCCTCTTGACCGTATCCAACGTCGAGCAACTCGAAATGTCAATGACCGTAGGCTTTCCGATAGGCTTGATTCTCTACCTTTACGAAGAGACGTTGTGTCTCTTTGTATTTTATATAGAGTATACTATGGGGAGTGCTCTGAGGAATTGTTCAACCTTTTACCAGCCGCACAATTCCAACATCGGACCACCCGCCGTAAAAACCAATTCCATCCGCACCACCTGGATGGTTGGCGGTCCACTACCGTACGCTTCACCCGCAACTTCTTCCCGCGTACGGTGAAGCTTTGGAACGATTTACCAGCTACGGTGTTCCCGAACAATTACGACATTTGGGCCTTCAAGAAATCATGGGCGGTGGTGACCACTTAACATCAGGTGGCCCACCTGCTCCTTTGCTTGCTCTGCCATAAAAAAAAAACAAATGAACGAAGTCTTTTTTTATATATCATATTAATCGCATAGTTCTCGTGCGCCTAATTACAATAAGAGCCCATTCAACAATGCCGACCCGGACCTCTGACGAAGTTAGTCCGCCACTGACTGATTAATATTGTTTTAAATAAATATAAGAAACTTATAATGAGTTATTTGACGACAAATAAACCATAATGCAGTGAGCACATACCACGCCTACGGCAGTCAACGCGAACACGATGGTACCGAAGAAGAGCGGAAATGTAGCCGGCGAGCCCCACAAGTCGATCGGCTTTTCAGACTTCTGGCCAGTCAGCAAGTAGTACAAGATGATACATATACTTATGAACGCCATCACATTAGCCACCGCGGAGTACGGAGCTAACTTTTTAAGGCTTTTGATCAAATTTAATGCAATTATGGGCGGAAGAAAAATCAACATGTACATTTCCACAGGCATTTCGAACACTGGGTCGAACAACTGAAATTAAATTATCATATCATGAATGTGATTGTAAGGTATTCCTAACTAATACCATCGTTTAATTATTATTTATTTTGTTATTGGTAAAATGGATTTTTATATCTTCCAGTCACTAACTTAAAAAAGGGGGCTAGATTTGGTTACTTATGTATATTCTAACACACTATTTGACGACTGGCTGTATAACTTATATTACATAACGCATCAAAGTCGCTGTTTTTAGATACAGATACTTTATGCATATATAAAGTACCTTAGAATTTAGCCGAGTTCAAAATCTCTTCTCATCTCACTGATGAAATTGTAAAGAAACTGTATTTATTTATGTTTCCTTTTCCTCGTCCTTCCCATTCCTTCATTCCAATCGCATTCGCATTTGCAGAGGTACTATCTGTCATACCATCAGGCGAACCATCAGCTCAGTTGCCCGCTATGACATAAAAATAAATCTTAATTTGACATGTATTTTTGAAATAATACTTAGATACCTTTTTACAGCTGTTAGCCATAAAAACAATGTAGCAACAGCACACGCCTAACTGGTAGGTAACCAGGAAGAAGTCGATGGCGGCGGGTGTCGGCCTGCCTAGCGGCCGCAGCGCGCGCGGGCCCTGCTGCAACGCGATGCGCGCCGCCTCCGGATATGGGATCATGGCAACGCGCCGCATCTTGCATACGTCGTACTGCGCCCGAATCTAGGGGCAGGGATTTCAGTGCATTGATGCCTCCGCGCCGGGTGTCCGAGTCTATCTAAAGAGCAGCCGAGCCTACCAAGACCTGTAGACAGTGCGTGACGACGACGGCGACGAGGACGGTGGCGACGAGCCCGGTGGCGACGCCGGCGCGCGCGAACGCCTGCGGCATGGCGAGGATGCCCGTGCCGAGCCCCAGCCGTAGGATGTGCACCAGCGACTCCAGGTCACTGTGAGTGCAATCGTTTAAAATAATCGATATAAGAATAATGTTATGATAATATTATGAAACTAAAGATAAACTTACGTTGTAGGGTGGAGCAGCTCTCGGTGCATGTGTGGATCATAATCGTCTCGGTCACTCCTAAAATAAAAAAGTTGATTAATGAACCATCTTTATTACGACATTATTAAAGTGTTAAAATATTGTTATTTTGAAAATAACTTTAAGTTTATAAATCTCTGTGTATTAAATGATAACCATCGTGCATTTAATAAGTAATAGGTAAATATTCAATATTTCGAGTTCGATCGAATCGCCGCTATAGAGCGAAGCTCAGTTGAAATGCTCCGCTGTGCGCATACTCACGAGTTATGAAGAAAAGAAATGAAGAAAAGGATTGGAAAGGTAAGCTTGCATGCTACTGCTTCACGCCGGTTTTCTGTGGGGGTGTGCTACTTTCCCAGTGTGAGCTGGCCCAATTCGTGCCGAAGCTTGCTCGACTCTGACATATATTTATATATGTAGCATGTAATCAGTCAGTCATTTATGCATGTAATGTATATGTATACAACAGTGCATTTACCAGATTTCTACAGATTTTTTATTGAAATTATAAAGTTGTCCTATGATATCTATCATGTAGTCAGTGCTAAACCTTCTCGAGGTGAACACAGCATGCGATATACATATTATAATGTCATGCACTAATACAATATCTAATCGAAAACTTTAAGCCAAACAGTATAGGTACTTCAATGTCATTAAAGAATTTGGTCTGACTGATGATGAATGCAGAAAGGCGTGCTGGATTCGTGTAACTGAGTTGATATGGATTTATATAGTGATTAGAATAAAGCGTAGAAATGTAGAATCTTAAGTGCAAATGACAATATCAGCACAGTAAATAGATACAGTAAATAGAAAAGGCTTTGCTGCCGTACTGTCCGCATCTATTAGAGTTTAGACTGATAGATGACCATATCTCATATTATGACATAATCTCGCATCTACCGCCTGTACGTGTGTGGTGCACTAGCCGACCGCTTCGTTCCAGTCGAGACTCACCGGTAAGCTTGTGCAGGCGCGGAAGCGTCGCGCGAAGGGCGCTCCCTCCGGCCCTCTGCGGCCATCAACACTTCCTACGCCTATACAATTAATTCTATGTATGCTTGTTTTATTGTCGAATCGATATTAATTACAGTATATATATTATACCAAACTCATAAATTTCCTGCTTCTTTTTATTCAATAAAAATAATTAATGTTGAATTTGTAACGAAGAAAATGTCACAGCGTAACACATTATTACACAAAAAAAATTCTTGAAAATGTTTACAATATAGTTTTCACTTTTACTGCTGTTGCCATGAAGGCGCTAGCTAATATAATATTATGATGGTTGGCTGTTGCCCCATGAATATGTTTCATCTGCTACTAACCCTAACTAAGTACCCCCCTTTATATTGGCCAGTATAATTAAATTTCAATATAATTGTATTAATAACTGATATTAACATACCATCCACATGTATCTCTCATTAATAAATAAATACTGTTTGATGAAATACAGTGAACCTTTATTTATTTGATTTGTTTGATATCTGCCTCTTTTGACTTTACCAATGTCACCGTAAAGTTTTGATTTCACGTGAATTTACCGGTAACATGCTGTCCGCGCAAGTTCCACGCCTTCAGATGTCCGCTCGTCTTCAGAAGTCTGTCAACTAATTGGTTGCTCATATTCAAAGCACAATATTATATTTGCTTTATAAATTACGAGCTTGTGCCCGCGGCTTTAGACGCGTTAAATTCGGAGTAGTTTATATACACATAAACCTTCCTCTAGAATCAGTCTATCTGTTAAAAAAACCCCAACAAAATCCGTTGCGTAGTTCTAAAGATTTAAGGATACGTAGGGACATGGGGACAGAGAAAGCGACTTTGCTTTATATTATGTGGTGATGGCCATAATATCTGCCAATCTGTCTCATCGATATATTAAAGTGTGACTATTATTTGTAAAGATAATAGAATCAAATCAGTTTTTAGTGAGGAAGGGTATCGGTGCTTAAGGAACTATTTTGCTATGTATTTAAGAAAGAGAATCAGCCCTTTTAGAATAAAGTAATTAATAGTAAGGCTTACCGATAGTTGTAACCATAGGTTTTACCCTTCTAATTGAAAGAAACGTACAAAGCGTAGGAACTTATTATATTTATCTGTGCAATTTGTTGCAAAGTGTCAATCGTACTTCATAATATTATGTCTTTTGTGTTATTGAAAGTCTTAACTTGCATAATAAACTTTCTAAGTGAATGATGTAAATGAAGTGATCGGTGTGGGGCGGCGCAGAAACAAGAAGACACCATGTTCGTGTACGAATTCATGGCAGGCATTGTGGACACCATCACGGGAGGTGCGAGCGCGGCGCGCCGGGCCCGTCCCGCCACCGCGCCGCGCCCGCCTCACGCTCGCTCTGCTTTCAGGTGACGACGAGGAGTCCTACGACCCGCACCAGCACAGAAAAGTAGAGAAGCCAACCTCGTGAGCTCTTCTTGTATTCTTTAAAAACTTCACATGATCGTTTTCGGTTCCGCTCGATTTGATTGTATACATCGGCACTGACAAAACTGTAATAAATGAAAAGTCTCATGCTAATATACAAGCTATTTTCTGGTTAAATGTAGGATTCTTGCACCCCCAATTTCATTGCTATAAGGTGTTGCATCGATAGTAGGTATTTATCTTTAACAACAAACTGCTTTTCTTTTTCCTCGGAATTATGTGTTTCCATAAAAATCAATAAATACCCCAGAATTTGGGGGCGACGGTGATGAGAAGTGGGAGAGGGCCACCCTACTCCACCCACTTTTTGTTTTTTGCGAATTTGAGATTGTGAGAATTTATTTTATGAAACTGTGTCTACTACTAAGTCCCGTGTCCCCAAGTGGCCAATATACATCTGTTTCACTGATCGATTATCTTTTTATGGACAAGTATATGATCCGTCTTCAATGTCCTGCCAGACCGAGACAAGTTATTTTGTGAGTCCACCGGGAATCGAACCCAGGACTCTTCGCTTATACGCTGTGCCAAGGAGGCGGTTGTGGGTTGATACTTAGATTTTTGGCTACAGATGCACGTGAGCGTGTGTGGGATAATTAGACCTTTTGATATGATGATGACCTAAGATTTTACTTGAAGTTGCGTTTATAATAAAATAAAAAAACATAGAAAAAAATATTCTTTTACATCGTTAATTTTCACAACAACTAAGCATTTCCACGGAAAAAGAAAAGTTTGATTTCAGTATCCTCTATCGATTCGACAGCACAAAACAACGAAATTGGGGGCGTAGGATTCAGATATGCAGTCAATTTCCTTATAAATGTCGTAAATGTAACCGAAATGTGGTTGAAGTGGAACGGTCGATTGTTGGTCAGGTACGCGGACACCATGATCCACCTGCTGAAGGGCAGCATCGGAGCCGGCGTGCTGGCCATGCCCAACGCTGTCAGCCGCGTGGGCGTGTTCACGGCCATAGTTGGCATGTCGCTTATCGGCTCCTTTGCCGCTTACTGCATGCAGCTACTCGTAAGACACTCATTTCACTGCTTTAGATCGTCTACCCAGTAGAATTATTATTATTATTCAATTAGGCCTTAATTTACAATAAAAGTTACTTTTACAGGAATGTCTGATATCTTCAGATGTCATACTATATAATTTAAAATGAATTTGTACTTTTTAAAAGTTTGACGGACGCAAAGAAATAAAAAGTTTGTCATCTCTTGTAAGTAACAATATAGCAGTGATTAGGAGATGGAGTATCGCATTCGAAATAGATTGCAGCACAGTACAAACTGTGCAAGAAGTGGAGGCGCGGTTACATCGCGTACCCCAAGTCCATGTGGCTGGCGCTGCAGGACGGGCCGCCGTGCCTGCGCTGGGCGTCCGGCCTGCTCTACTACTTCGTGGACGTGGTGCTCATCCTCTGGCAGCTCGGGGTCTGCTGCATCTACTGCGTCTTCGTGGCGGAAAATGTTAAACAGGTGTGTGTATGTATACACCATATATCCATTATTATATATTCTTGTTTAAGTTATATTCGGATTAAAATGTTGTTATTTGTAAGTAACATGTATGTACGAGTATTATGTTATTAAAATATTTTTAATATAAGTAGATGTCCAAGAGATAAATAAAGTGCTTATGAATGCAAACAAAAATAATGGTTTATATTTTTTTCAGGTATTCGATTTCTACGGAGAAGAAATGTCGTTGAGAATGCACCTGTGCTTCTTGCTGCCCCCGCTGACGCTGCTGGGCCTGGTGAAGGATCTCAAGTTGATGACGCCGCTCTCCACCATCTCCAATGGCGTCACCATGCTCGGCTTTATTCTCGTTTTCTTTTATTTAATAGAAGACGATGTCGTTATTGAGGATGAAAAGTTAAATATGAAACATTTAGCAGACATACCTGTATTTATAGGAATTGCCTTATTTGCACTGGAAGCTGTCGGTGTCGTGAGTACTTTTTCTTGTCGTACGAAATTATTGTGTATGTATTTTATATCTCAACTGAGCTTTACGGTAAAGGTGGTCGCAAAATGTCTAACGGCAGGTAAGCTCGCTGGAGCTATAATCTAGAAATTGACCGATTTTAACAAATATGTATTATAAGAGATATGTTCCCAATGGCTAGGTGCTAGCGTTAGAATACAACATGGAGGAACCGAAGCGCTTCGTGGGGCTGTGCGGCTTGTTCAACGTGGGCATGGTCATCATCGTGGCGCTCTACCTCTCAATGGGTGTGTTCGGATACCTCAAGTATGGCGACGAGATAGCGCCTTCGATCACTCTCAACCTTCCACAAGAACAAAAGTACGCGCAACTACATTTTTAGTTATTAAAAGTTAATAATTCGAAATGTATATTTATGTTTAGAACTGACCTATGTTTTTTTTTTTATTTCAGAAAAGCACAAGCTGCAAAACTTACATTTGCTCTTGCAATTTTTCTATCATTTCCATTGCAAAATTTTGTTGCTTATAGCATTCTATGGCGCAAAATAAAAAAGAAATTGACTCTATCAGCCAAAAGCACGTGTTTCTTCGATTATGCCTTAAGACTCATATTGGTAGTTATACCATGTAAGTATATGTTGATACTCTTATCAAGAGTAGGCGTATTCAATAATTCAATGTCTATATACGTGCACAGCACACAGTTTGGAAAATACAGAATTATATTTAATACCATGCGTATGTGGTTCGCTGCGTTAATATTATAGACGCATGACCTGTAATAAATAACACGTCATGCCTCTATCCTCTTACTATCGATCGTCTAGTACGTTTAGCTAATATAGGTTTTTGTTAAAAAAAAAATATTGAACAATGCTATCATCTCAAACTTTAAATAATTGGCGGTTACGAGCCGCTCGCTCCGCGTCACTGTGGCGACCTGCGAGTGGCGAGCGGCGAGGCCAACAGCCAACGCGAACAGTGCCGTGTGCGCGCAGGGCTGCTGGCGCTGCTGATGCCGCACCTGGGCCCGTTCATCGCGCTGTTCGGCGCCTTCTGCCTGTCGCTGCTGGCCGTGGTGTTTCCCGGCATCATGGACGCCTGCATCTGGTACCCGGGCCAGTACGGCTTGTTGCACTATCGCCTCGTGCGAGACATCGTCATTATCTTCGTCGGAATGTTCTGCCTAGTCTCCGGTTGCTACACGTCGGTCATCGAAATCGTCGAAGCGGCTGAATGATTGTCCATACGATAATTTCGTATTATGATGTATCAATAAATAATAATTTTGGTATTGAACAGCTTTTCTCTTTTATTCCAAGAGTTCTTTAATGTTTTGTGATGCATGCTCAAAATATAAAAAATACTTATATATATGATCGTAATTACTATAGAACTCGAAGCAAACTGCTCCGTCTCTGCCTTACCACAGACTTATAATATACTAGCTGCGCCCCGCGGTTTCACCCGCATAAGCCCGTATCCCGTACTTATGCGGGCGGGCGGGTCATATAACGTAGGAATATCGGGATAAAATGTGCTGCCTATATGTTATTCCAGTTGTCCAGCTGTCTACGTACCAAATTTCATTGTAATCGTTTCAGTAGTTTTTGCGTGAAAGAGCAACAGACACATACACATCCTTACAAACTTTCGCATTTATAATATTATTAGTAGGATTAGCTGCGCCCCGCGGTTTCATCCGCGTAAGTCCGTATCCCGTAGAAATATCGGGATAAAAAGTGCTGCCCATAGGTTATTCCAGTTGTCCAACTATCTATGTACCAAATTTCATTGCAATCGGTTCAGTAGATTTTGCGTGAAAGAGCAACAAACACACACACATCCTTACAAACTTTCGCATTTATAATATTAGTAGGATTAGCGATCCGCCGCCTGCTACGTTTCGCTTGGCATACATATTTATTTATTTATTTACATGTATAGCGGGGACGCGAAAAAATCAACTAAGAAATAATGTTTTAGTCCGGTCCAGTAGTTTTTGAGATAAGCGTGTTCAGACAAACGAACAAACACACTCTTCAGATGTAGTATTTGTAGTATAGAGGGTGTAGTAATATAATATCATGCTCAATCCATAATTCTGCAAAGAATACGCCAATATTTTTGAAATCATCTTAAAATCGCAACTCAAGTCTACACACTTTCCCCACCACCGCAGATTTTGATGTAGGTTAAGTTTAAATTTGTTATTGTATAAAATAATATTCTATAAATGAATAAAGCATGAAAAATAAGCATATTGTCTTATTATGCTTATCAATTTAATTTTTAATAAGTCAGCTCAAAAAGTTTGGTTTCGGTGTCAACGCTTGGCGCGACGAAGGGCCTTGTCGAGGCGCTCGATGTGCCGCAGCTGCCGCACCTGCCGCAACAGAAGCCGCACGTGCGATGTTCGCAGCGCCGCCACGTCGCCGGCGCAGCTCCACATGCCCGTGCAGCACTCGCATTCTCCTTCTCCGCCTTAATGACGTGTGAAAAACAAACGAATACAATATGTTTAATCTATAATATATAGAAAAGAGAGTCGTGTTAGTTTCACCAGTCACAACTCAAGCACTGCCCGACAAATTTGATTTGTTGGACGTGGATTAGAATAATAACTACAAAAATTTTGAAAATCTTCAAAAACAAAGGTCAATCCAGTCAGAGCCAGGGCGCGAAGCTAGTACAACTAATATAAATAATGGAACTCGGTGTGTGTTATGCACATCTATACTATAATAGAAATGGTCGGGGTAAAATTCTGTACATTGAAGATATTTAGACTTTTTGTGGCGCGTTTCATTGTTGATACTGAAGTATTAAAAAAAAGATTGCCTGTCTGTCAAAATCTCGAATGAGCATCACGCAAAAACTACTGAACGGATTTTGATGAAACTTGGTATAGTTATAGCACCTACACCAAGGAAGGGTCTTATTTACTTTTCATTCCGGAAATTGATACGATTTCTGAGGGGGGAGGGGTGAAAGTCAATCTAAGTATTTATTGACGAACGCGAACGAAGTCACGGGTAAAGCTAGTTGTACAATATATTCTGATTGATTAATTATTTATTGCTTATTACACACCCACGCGTTCCGGTGACTGTTCATTTGAAGTCTTCTCAGATCTGCAAAGATGTAACCAAATTATAACAGCAAAATAATAGAATTAACAGACCCAAATCAAAAACTGAAGGGTCAGATGAATCCCCAGGAGACTTTTTTTAGATTGAAGACTGATAGAGAACCATAAAATAATATGCCACCATTGTAAAACCATAAATGATAACTAAAAATTGTTAAGAAACTATACATGAATACTGAATTATTTTCTAACACGCATAAGTACTGTCTACCCCATTACGCAGTCCTTATACCTTCAGTATATAATATATATGGAATGCAATATGTTCCGAGTACGTAATTACTGTGAGAGTGGTCCGTGCGCCTGGACGGCAATGTTGCGGCAGGACGAGTGCCGTTCCCCCACGTCTGGCGCGACTTGAAGTTGCTCCTGATGCTCCTGCTGCTCAAGCGGCTCCCGCGGCTCCTGCGGCTCCTGCGGCTCGTGCGGTTCCTGTGGCTTCCGCCATTCTAGAGGTTTCGGCCTACCAACATTTTACCTTTTATGAAATTTTATAGGTTTATACCTAAATCCATTAATTCTTGGGTTGATTCATGGTTCTACACTATTAATTGTCTAGTACCAGTATCAAAGTAAAAGTACCAGTTAATCCACAGGCCAGAAAATTACCACACGAAAATGCTACGAAAAGCTAGAATCATTTACTGAATGTAGGAGACGAGAAATCTTCGGCACGCATTGGGCCAGCTCGCATCGAAGAAGGTACCACACCTACAGAGAACATCGGCGTGCAATAGTCAACGTACGTAAATGGGGGAGCCCGAGGTCCGTAGCCGTTTCTTCACCTGTTCTAATCCTTTCCTTTATTTCCGTTTTGTAATTTAAACAAAGGTAGCAAGGTGTTAAATTGTGCCATTTTAACACCTGATTTTAGTTTGATTGGTCCATTCCCCGATTTTATAAAATTTAGAAGTTTAGAAGTTTGTCTACTCAAATTAGTATCTCTGGTCGCCGTTTCGAGGTTTGACTACGGTTAGATCAACATATAGATTGAAGTATTAAGCAGATGTAATATTGTATACATGATAGAAACACTAACGTGGGTAGCGAGTCGGCGGCGAGCGGCAGAGGCAGGGCAGCGAGGAGCGCGCGTACGGCGTGCCGCGCGACGCGCTGCGCCGACCGCGACCGCGGCTGGCGCGCAACAGACACCTCCGTTATATTACTTTACAACAGTTTATTTATTAAATATATTTAACTTTACTTTTGTTGCTTTAGGATTATACCTACTTACGTTATAAATTGCTTAACTTTTGTTAATGTACGAAACATTGCTACCCTCAAGCCGACCCCATTGCCCGTCTTTTACGGGGTCCCATAAAATAAAACAGGGTTAACTGCGTAAGCAGTTGATGTATCTTGAAAACTAGACCAAAATTGCTAGATATTTAAGATTTTCCTTGATTTGTCCACTAAACACTAATTGAATTTTAAATTTGAGACTTCCGTGCTTGCTAGAAGTGTCTAAGACTTTTGGAAATCGGTCAGTGAGTGAGTGAGTGAGTGAGTTAGTGAGTTAGTAACAAAATCAAGAAACTTTGATTTTTATCTGTAATAGTAGGGGAGGATGCTTAAAGTGGATTTACTCGAGCGTTTCGGAAACATATTAGAATTCATAGATTTTTTTTTATTTTTTATTTCTTTTTTGCAAATACTCAAGCGCGTTAGATATTGTTATTTTGCATGCTCCAGTATGTCGCTGAAAGAAAATACATATTAATCTTTCGACATTTATGGTAATTTCGTGGCTATGAAGTAAGGGTAAAATTTATAAAAACCTTAATATTATATATTATATTACACAAGAAGTCCAAAACTGGCTCACACATGTCATTGTTATGTAACCTGGGCCAAGCACTAATTTGAATTAACGAGTATGAGTAAATAATTATGTATGGCAGGAAATTATATTAGTTGATATCTAAAATCCCAATATTAAACAGCCAAACAATAATTCGCTTCTTTATCCTTCACCGATTTAAAGTGAAAAGCAAGTAGTTGGAAGGCAGAAGTGTCAGATGAAAACAAATAAATTAATAGTTTTTGATTTCAAGATCAAGCAAAATGATACCACACCACTTTTCACTTTTAGACCCCCACACACAGCCACAGCACGCATTCTGTTTGACAATGCTATAAATTAAGACTCAAATATTTGAACCATTTATCGATACTTAGTACAAAGTAACAATAATCTATTTAAAGCAAATTCGTGTGTATTTCCTCGACCAAGATTTTTCCAACATCACTTTAGAAATAAAGTGCAGTAAAAAAAAAAACGATCTGAGATACGCTCAGTACCCGTAGCAGAAAAGCGGTGACCACAATCTGATAACAAGTACCATGAAAGTTCTCATTTACAATACGCAGAGATTATGATAAATATCAATAACAGAGAAATACACCTTTTTCTTCTTTTTGTCTAGTTTGGTGTTTTGACAAATATGGGTCGAGCGCGGGTCGGGTCTCGCGGCGGGAAGCGCCACCAGCAGCACTGGCTCCAGTGGCGGCCGCGCGCTGAAGTACGAAAGCGGTCGTGGGGCGCTAGAAAATATTAATGCTATGTATAAAAGCGACTTGTACGAACGGTTCGATCGATGTTTGCAATTTGCGCGCATTTTCCGCTTCATATTATCCACTTAGGTGCTGGATACTTGCGTGAAAGCCACACCGGGAGGGGGAGCAGCGAGCAGCGGCACCAATGGGGGGAGCAGCGCGGGGAGCGCGGCGCGAGCCGGCGATGCCGATGGACTGCGTCGGCGCCGCGCCTGCGGCCACGCCTCTACGTCGCTCCTGAGTGCCATACGAAAATGTCATTGTTTTAGTGGGTTTTAGTGGTTTAGGTTTTTGAAGATTCCACAAGAATCTCATCTCTCACCACAGATAAAAAATATTATAATATGAAGTACTGATATATTTGAAGTAATTCTTTGTATGTTTTAAATATATCGTAGTGATGGTTATATTATAATAACTACATTACAAATATTTATGAGTGGTGGTAGCGCTTACCATCAGGCGACCCACTAGAAATATTAATTAACTAAATATCATGTTTCTATTATTCTTAATAACGCCTGAAGCAGTGACGGGGACACTGGACGTGTTCACGTAATTTCTTGTTGCTCCCATTTCCTTACCTAACGGGTGAAGATCGAGAGCGGCGTCGACGTCTGCTGTCACCGTCTGAAATATTCATCAATAAAGTAAAAAAGCAAAAGAAAAGTACTAAAAATTCACCACCGCCCCTGAGCAGAATTGATGATTGGAATGAAAGAATAGACTGGGATGGGTGAAGAAAAGGAAACGGAAGGAAACTTACTTATTACAATAACATCAATGAATACATGGAATGTTGTGTGGTGCCGGTGGAAGAAAGCACAAGGAGGTGTGGCGGGAAAATAAGATATTAGGCTATTTTACTATATCATCATAATATACCTAGTCTTGCCATAAATATTGTAATAAAGAAAAAAGAAAATTGTTAACTGCAAATAACATTTATTA
>NC_052122.1:0-2554 GCF_012273895.1 Zerene cesonia | reverse complement strand
CCCAAAACCTAACCTAACCCAAAACCTAACCTAACCCAAAACCTAACCTAACCCAAAACCTAACTCAAAACAGATTGCTTTTCTCTCGACGTATACAAAATAAATGGCATCTTTTTCTCCTTCAACCGAAGCCCGGGACAGATAATTGTAGTATCCTTATAATGGGGAACTACCTGGACTATGCTGCTAGGGAGAGAGCTAAATATTCGTAGGATTTACCTGGGAAGCGATGCGAACGCTTAAAGCTCGTAGTGAAATGTCGATATGGAAGATCCGCTAGGAAGAGCTGTTTACTGTACTGGAAGAAATAGGAATGCACATTCTCAGCACCGGGGAAATCCCTACGTTCGAGACACAATGAATGGGGCAAGATTAATAAACTTAACTTTGCGCCACAGGTCGGCATCCTCAGCGACTCCAGATCAGCTCTCCAGGTGGACAAACATGGGCGGAGTTGACCAGTTTCCCGAGCGCTGCTGCTGCATACAAAATGGTCCGAAAAATATATATCACACACATACAAGTACTGACCGGACACGGTGTCTTCGCCTTCTACTTGAATAGATTCAAAATGAATTGAGTGCCTGTCGTCATTTTGGCATCGCTGGGATGGGTGTCCGGTGCTAACCTGGCTGACAAGAGGAGAAACGAGTTCCTCCGATATGGTTGTTGTATTGTTATTGGGTGGTGGACAAAAGAAACCATGTCTAAACTGTGACATTATTAGTTTTAAGTTATTTTAAATAATAGATTTAGTGTTGTGCTGTACGAATGTTGTTTAAAAAAAAAAAATTGTAACGTTTATTGTAATTATTATCGTTTTATTTTATTGACGATTTTATTGAGGAAATTATTTTTTAAATCTATATTTAATCTAGGCCAAATTTTTGTAAAAATGTAGATAAGTAAAATTAATTACAGGATATAAATAAACTTAAGCTTCAAAAAGGATTTTTAAGTGTACATTCGACTAATGGTGTATACTAACCGTTTTTATAGTCTGTGGCTATATTACCAGAGACGACAGATCTACAGACGAAACGTCAAGTCACTTCATTTAAGTTTCGTAATGTAGTTATAAAATCAATTGAATTAAATAATATTTTTGCATTAAATTATTTGTTCATTCGTGCTAAATTTTCATAATTACATAAAAAGTTAATCTTTTGTCGTAAAACAAAGTAGTGAAATCATTTTATAATGGATATTTCTATCTCAAAGTAAGTAACATAGCTTTAAAAAGTTTTTACGGCTTAGCTATTTACGAAATCATCATCATTATCATCATTAGCCCATAGAATATTATGTTCCCACTGCTGGGACACAGGCCTCCTATTAGAGTTCAAAAACGTTACAATATGAATTGTTTATTTTCGGATTCGATATTATAACAGACTCCGTGTGCAGGACCGGAAATTTGGTGCGCGACGCACGATGTGGAGGCAGCGGCGAGGGCGGGCGGCCCAGAAGCGCGCGCGCCGCGCCCCGCGTGCGCCCGGCGCGCCCCCCGCGTGAGCACCTCATACAACTTAGTGCCCTAGTGCCTCCGCCTGCTTCGACCATGCCGTTGTCTACTTTTAGCTAGTTACCATTGCGTGACATCTGCCACTATTTAACTTCCAAATTGTGTTTATTTATTATATTGCTGTTTTTATATTCCTATACCTATGTATATATAGGTTTCTCCCTTTTTCTAAATGCTAAATCCTTGGTTATGCACTTAGACATAGACGTTATCAATTTCATTGTGTAATAAATTAATAAGATTCGTAAACAACTCTACTAATATTATAAATGCGAAAGTAACTTTGTCTGTCTGTCTGTCTGTTAGGCTTTCATGCCTAAACCACTGAACCGATTATGATAACATTTGGCATGAAGATAGTACTGGACTTAGGAAAAGACATAGGCTACTTTTTATCGCGAAAAAAAAGGGTAGAAAGGGTTGAAAGAGGTGATGAAAGTTTGTATGAAAGTTCGTTATTGTCAAACCGATTTTGATGAAACTTGGTATGATTATGGAGCTAAACTTGGGAAAGAACAAAATATAATTTTTAATGCGAAGAAAATACTCCTTACTTAAAAAGCTAGTTTCACAATAATTATGAAAAGATTTTACGCTACTTTGTTATATGATACTAGCTGACCCGGCAAACGCTGTTCTGCCTTACTCTTATCATTTAGGGGTATGAAAAATAGATGTTGGCCGATTCTCAGACCTACCCAATATGCTTACCAAATTTCAGAGGAATCGGTCAAGCCGTTTCGGAGGAGTATGGCAACGAAAACTGTGACACGAGAATTTTATATACTTAGTCTGGCCATAAATACTGTTACACTTAATTATAAAAAAATATTACATTTGAATTTCGAATCTGTCATTTTTATACGATTGTTCATTGTGTTTTCTCATTTTGGCGCCAATACATTGTAAAATATTTTGCGATATTAAAATGGTGTGGGGTGATAAATTATGCAACCGAATCGCTGTGATAGCATTACACAAAGTAGGTATGGAGCCAAATGCAATTTTTAAAACTCTCCATACACTTGG
>NC_052121.1:10841241-10844740 GCF_012273895.1 Zerene cesonia | reverse complement strand
AAGAGATCACTCTTTAGTGATAAGGCCGCCCGCTGTGCTGGTTTAGTTTTAAGATATTTATTTTAAGGATGCGTTGTGCATGCCAGCACAATAAAGTGTAAATAAATAAATAAAATAAAATTATTTAAACAATTTGCATAATCAATTAGACTCTCTAAAACGAAAATAATTTATTTAACATACCATAATATTTTAATCAGAAATATGCATAACTGGCATAAAAATATTTATTTATTCTTCATTGTACAAAAAAATATGTACCTATACTTTATTTGCACACAAGAAGTTAAATATATTATGATAATATAATTATTATATAACATGTAAATTTTATTTAACAAATTCGTCTCTGAATTATTTATAATTAATTCTTAGGTCTCCTGTCTATAAAATACTAATAATTAATTGTTATTCTTATGATTTACAGAAGGAGGTGGCAGCCCTCCTTTCCCGGATTGCCGGAGCCGCAGTAGGAGCAGCGGCGGCCGCAGCGCGGCTCTCAGGAGCTGAACTCCTCATGGCTTCCTGTGAGGAGCTCGTCCACTGCCTCCGGCTCCGGCTTGGCCCAGCCGTGAAGGTGTACGCGGCCGTGCGTCACCTTCGGGAGAGGCTCTGATCGCGGCCCCTAGCGCACTCGCGCGCCATGGCCATCATCATGTAGACTCTAGTGAAGTGAAGTGCTTACAAGTGACTGTGAATATCTTTTTATAAAGTGACTAGGTTTAGTGAATATGAACACTGATTTATCACCTTGGTTGCTTCCATTGATAGACTGATTATTATAGATATAGAGCTGGAAGCAGGTTGTTTTGCTAAATGCCTCGCTTAAGAGACTATGTGATCTTTAGATAATGTGAACAATTTATGACTGCTGCTTTTTGGATGATGAATTTTGTCGTAAAAGTATTTTATATTCGAGTGCAAGCTTAATTCAGACGCTCACAGCTTCTTATCTCCATGATTTCAAAAACTGTGTTCACAAAGAAAATGAACTTTCTCTATAGATTATGTGCATGTTGTGAATTTGAAAACTGTATTCAAGGAGGTGTACACTAGAAGTAATTATTATTTTACTTATTTTGTACAATACAAGGACAATATTAAATGTTGTTGCTATGTTGTAAATATTTAGGAAAATTAAGTGTATGTAATTTTTTTATATTGTGTATTAAAATTTGATAGGCAAGCACAAATGCATTTGGTTAGATTTGAGGTTGTGATGAACAAATCACTAATATAAGGCTAGAAGAAGAAAGGATAGAAGTCAGAGTCGATCTATGTTTTACATAGATTATAAATCAATGTATCATGTATGTGAAAAAATATTTGTTAGCATGTAACTAAATCACAATTTAAATCACTCCATATTGCAATTGAGGAATAATTATTTACAAACCACATCAAATAGTCATAGGAATTATTAATAATATTATCTGAAGTGAATTCTGTTAAGATTTCAGTCAATGTAAAACATTTTACCATTAAGACTAGTCATAGCCACGTAGTGAGTCAATATGAGAAAATATTGCTCGTAATCAAAATCAAAATCAACTTTTAAAAAATCTGGTAACTTTACAGTCATTAAAAATTTATATGTGTATACACTGTTTAAATTATATTGAGATAATAGATGGTGTTTCTTAACAACTAACAAAACTAGAACATGATAATTATGTAATACCAAAGATATGTAACAAATAATCGAAATTAGATTGTGAATTGTATATAGTTGTACATAATGTTGTACTTATAGCTTGTACATAGTTTTTATATGTAGTGCAATTATAGTATTAATGAAGATGTTGTAAATGTAATAGTTTAAATCTTCAAGGTTTTTTTTTTGTTAACTTAGAAGAGTGTTCAGTTTAGGTTCTACTTTTGAGGTGAATGGATAACTGTGGTATTTTTGTAGTATCAAATTATTAGAAGAACTGCAAGTCTGCCGTCTCAACTAATAAATAACCATACACTATAAGAAAAGGTTATTATGGAAACCTTTATATGGACTTACAGTACATTAATAATTATATGTTTTCAAGGAAAATCTATGTGTAATGTGTTATTTCTATTGGAGTAATGAGGAAAACGTAAGTGTTAAAATAAATTTATATCTGCTCAAAAATGTTGATATTGTATAATTGTATAAATTCTAGAGGACATCATATCCTTATTGTCAGCTGTCTACAATACTTTTTATTTGTTGGAATAGGTAAATCAAAATAGGTTATATCTAAATTTATATAAATTGTGACCAATAATGTAAAATGATCCATGTAATATACTTTAATGGGCTATTTCACATTAAAATCCACAGGATTTATTAGGTGTAACTTTTAAATGTATTAGATGGGACATAAGTTCTTCGTTTAATAAAGTCTATTTTTGTTGAACTTTGTAAATAGAATTTCTGTAAGTGTTTTTTACAATGGCCATGTACAGAGTTGTGGTTATAGATGGATGTAAGTTTTTACAACTTCCTAATGCTATTTGTGCCATCTGTTTGGCATTGTCTATTATAAACTGTTGTTCCGTAATTTAATAAAATTTTGTGAAATAATTTTTATTTTTATTTTGTAAAAATCCACTAAATCATCAAGCAAGAATCATAGACAAAATTGTAATTAAAGAACCTTCAAAGTCGTTCATAAAGATGCGAAAAATACTTCATGGGTTAGAAATGTTAGCGTACGCAAGGTAGATTTAAAAAAATAATATCAATTTTTTATGATGTATTACAAAACCTTTGTTCAAACTAGGGCAAATCCTGCATAAATATTTTCAGCTACTATAATCTATAAAACTTCCATATGCTGAGCTCATCAGAGAGAATCTCGTTCCATGTTCCACGCGGCATTCGCATTCGCCTGTGTTTAAACTAAGCCGAAGCTATAAAAAAAAATAAAGTACGCTTCGAAGGAAGGCTCACGGCGAAAGTATGGACTAATTTTGACAGGTCAGGGACAGCAGAAAAAGATCACGAGTTATTGTGACTTATATAGACAATTCACACATCACACATCGCCATGAACAACAGTTTAGACAAAATAACTGATAGAAAACCTTTATAGGTGATGTCATAAACTCAAACATTTATTTATTCATTTAGAATTTTTATAAAAACACTTGAATTGTCATAACATAGGTTTAACATTTACCACCGGTTAGGAGAGCAGTTTCTTCTCTAGAGAAGAAGGCAAAAAGTACATATATATTTACTTTTATAATGTCAATTTTACTGGCTTGTGGTTCTTTGATTTCATCTTCTATATATTCATTAATGCTATAATAGGTTCTATGAACTAATACATTTTAATAAAGTTTTTGAATATAGCATTTCTAAACTCTATAATACTATAAGACATAATACTTGTTCTTTGAGTTTTCGATACTTTTTACACATTATATTTTGATGTGAATTTTTATTGTAATTTAGATTTAAAAGACCTTGGTCGAACAGCACTCATGATACAATGGCAAATATTTGTGCATATTAATTTTA
>NC_052121.1:10837934-10841141 GCF_012273895.1 Zerene cesonia | reverse complement strand
ACTTCACAGAAATTCAGCTTGTTGGGACTTTATGTAACTTCACCCTCATTTTTTGGTCTAAATTGACCGGACTATTTAGTGGCATCCACAGATGTCAACGACCATCTGTGTTCTATCAATGTCAAAAAAGTGTCATATGAGCCGGTTGCCGATCAATAATAACAAGGTGCAATAATTATTTAACATTGTTACAAAAATATAAATTTAAAATAATATAACTGGATCTGTTTAAATTAGGGTAATGGGTAAACCTTACAATCATAAGATCATGATTGCCTTATATTATAATCTTGATTAATCTTGCATTTAAAAAAATGTTGCGTTTTGCATATTTCTTTGCAATATTAACAAGTGTTCTATGTAGCGATGGTGATAGATCTCCTTTCTATAATAAATGTCTTGGAAGCTGCGTAAAATCTAATTGTACATCAGGTAAAATATAATATTTCCAATACATCTTAACAAATAATCCGTCTTTTTAACGTCATTAATATTTATATAAAAATCCATTTTCAATCGTTCCAGATGATAGCTATTTGCCAAGCACAGCCAAGAACCAAGATGTGTGGAGTAAAATGTTATTATGGAGTTGTAGAGATGAATGTCGGTATTCTTGCATGTGGAAGACGGTGCAAGGTTTCCATGAACGAGGCTTCTCTGTACCTAAATTTCATGGCAAGGTAGTTATAGAGACTACTCTAAATACATTCTATTAAAATAATTTATTAACCGTCATTTAAATATCAAAAGAACAGTAAAAAATTGTGCTTATTCATAAGTCAGTTGCACAAATTTTTAAACAACATACATTTAAAAAAAATATTGTCATGCATTCCTCACAAATTTGGAAGGTTACAAAAAGCTTAAAAAAATAGATAAGGCAGAGAATAATGTTGAACAATGTTCAAAGTGTTTGGACATTATTAATTTGATACAAGATAACATGGAGGAATAAAAGAATGAATCTATTAATAGATTTATTCTTTTATTCCTATATGCAACAATTTTTTCATGATCTTTTGTTTTTAGTGGCCGTTTGCTAAAATACTGGGGGTTCAAGAACCAGCATCTGCCTTTGCGTCTGTGTTGAACCTTGCTGTACATGTGTTTATGTACAGTGAGATCGTGAGACTTTTCCCAACTAGGTCTATGCCTATTGTACTCTTTTGGCATGTGTTTGCTGGGGTAAGTAAACCTTTGTTATATCCAAGTAATGAAAAGTTACAAATTAATTTATTTTTAAGAGTGGAGTTTGATGCTGTCTTTTGAATATTAATCACTTATTTTTCTTTTTAGATATGTATGAATGCTTGGCTTTGGTCTACAATATTCCATACCAGAGACAATTATTTCACAGAGTTTATGGACTATGCTTGTGCTTTGTCTATGGTCATGAGTTTATTTGTCGCGGCGGTATTAAGGTATGTAAAGTACTATTTCAATTAACAATTGCTGCAAATATTCAATATTTACAAAATTTCTTACACTAATGAACTAAATCATTATATTTTATGGCAGGGTATTTCACAAGCGAAGGAAGCTATCGGTTCTCGTGCTGCTGGCAACACTGGTGTACTATGTAGAGCACGCCCGGTATTTGTACACGGGTCAGATCGACTATGACTATAATATGCAAGTCAATGTGTTCTTTGGTAAGATTTGTGTAAAAAAAAATTGCAATTTGAGTTATAGTTATATATATAGGGTGGAGTGCGGATGCTAATATTTAAAAAATAATGCACAATATGTGCTACATTAAATCAGTACAAGTAAAGACATTACACTGGAGTCCCATATCCTTCTCCGCACTCTTTCCATCAATCCTTTCCTTATCCCTTTCCCCTTGAAAGCGCGTAGCGCATTCGCGGAGACCCTACCTTTGCACATGTTCATGGGTGATCGCTTACTATCAGGCGAAACACCAGCTCAGTTGCCCGCTTATGGCAAAAAAAAAAAATACACACACGTTCATGCATTTGACACACACACTCTCATGTTTATGGTCAAAAGTCGAATGTCCACCACTGTGCATCACGTGCAGATTGTTCACCACGTGCAGTGCGATCAGATTATCAAACAAGAAACATGTAGTTATTTATTTAGAGTTTATGAAATAACTAAAAATTTTGAATTTACGGAACGATTTTTTTGCCCTTTAAATACCTAGTTCATTTGTTTACTTCAAGTCAGCTAATAACATTAGAATTGATCATGTGCCCAGGTGTCCTAGGGTCCGCCATTTGGCTGTCCTGGGCTATCATCCAGTACATAGCTGGGCGTCGCTACGTGCGACGTCTGATGCTTTTCATCCTTCTCTCCGGAGTGGCTCTGACTTTGGAGCTGTTGGACTTCCCCCCAAAGTTCGGTTGGGACGCGCACGCATTGTGGCACTTGACTACTGTCCCTTTGCCGTTCTTTTTCTATAGGTTTGTATTTTTAAATGACGTTTTTGCTCTTCTATTGAAAAATTTATCGTATGCTTATATTTTCTGTAAGATAAAAGATTTTTGTGCTTTTTCGTAATTGACTGTGGAGTAAGGAAGGTGGAATTCCTTCATTGAAAGAGGGAGGATCCTCGACCAGTCTACTCGACTGGCCGGTCTTTAGGCCCCAATTGAATGATATTGGAAAGTTGTATGCCTCTGTAGCGAGAACATTTCAAAATGTGTCGCTGCATTGATATTCTCATTTACGGATGCTTATATAGGTCAGCTTGCAAATAACTCAAAATAATGTATTTTGCTAAATACGTATTAGTATAACTAATACCAGTGAAAATATGTCAGAATGTTCTTGTGAGCATGGGTTCTTAATCTACATATATGTAACAAAATGTTTTGATAAATAAATTATTGTTTATTGTATGTTTTATTATTGTTTATGTCTTCAGTCTTTTATAAACAAACTTGCTGTAGCCCAGTTTTGCCCGTTTGTCCAAAATAAGTTTTCATGGTATACAGATTAATATAAAATAGGAGATCTTATTTTATCTCTTGAGGGTAGAATTTATCTTAGTGGATGCCTACATCATAGTGGCGATTTGCATGCCAAATTTCTGCCCGATCGGTCCAGTAGTTAGGTCTGTGCGTTGATAGATCATTCAGTTACATTTTTGTTTTTAATTAAGATTACTAGCTGTGACCCGCGGTTGAAATCGCGTAAGTCCGTATCCCGTAGGAATATCGGTATAAAAAGTGCCTATGTGTT
>NC_052121.1:10834040-10837834 GCF_012273895.1 Zerene cesonia | reverse complement strand
GACCTAGCCGTAAAACCGTTTTTTAATGCTTAGAATGTCATGTCTCAGCAGTAATTTTGGGTAAAGACAAATTTTTTAATATAATTTTATATGTAGTACCAATTATTTAATAGTAGTTAGTAGTTTTTGACAGAAAACTTCTCAAACCCTCTTTACAGTATCACTTTTTTTTTCTTATGTCATAATCGGCATACATGTTGACAGACAGATATAAAAAGGACTAGCTGCACCCGGCAAACGCTGTTCTGCCTTACTCTTATCATTTAGGGGTATGAAAAATAGATGTTGGCCGATTCTCATAGATACCGGATAAACACAAAAAATTTCATCAAAATCGGTCAAGCCGTTTCGGAGGAGTATGGCAACGAAAACTGTGACACGAGAATTTTATATATTAGATATTTCTAAATACACAACTCCATACTATTCTCACTAACTGTTTTTGTCCATACAGTGTGCTCGAGCAGTTCAAAAATATTTCCAAGACAAAGCCGTAGCAGCTCAAAAAGCAGAAAAAGCGCAAGAATTACAGCTAAAAAAAATTGCAGCATTTGCAGCAAAGGAAATAAGAACATTTTGGGCCAATGTGGAAAAGGTATTGTTTATTTCGTAATTATTTTAAAAATATTGATATCATTATATTTTTCTGTTATATTTTTATATTTAGGGGAGAATAGAAAAATTATCACAGTGCAATATAAAGTCCTTGCAAGTTTATTTTGTAAGTGATATAGAGATATTCTTTTTTTTTATGAATGAATCCTCGGAGTGGAGTTCGATATTTTTAATACTGCTTTGAAAGGGATTATTCTTAATTATATTTATTCTATTTCAATTTTCTACATAATAATATAATGTGTCTCTTATCTCCAACTTAAGCATTTTTTAATTTCATCAAATACTTGTTGTACTCATGGGATTTTATTGTAATTTTTAATGCTAATCAGCAAACAAGTTTTCTTCCTTTTTGTGTTTGTTTTCTTGTTTATGCTGTTTTTTCGTATATTTTTAGAAACAGTATGATTTAACTAAAGTTTGTTTTATTTTAACATTATAAGTTTATAATTTAAAGATACACACATTTCCATATCAATATGTACTTTGTAATTTTGAAATTTAATAAATTTTTGTAAAGGTTCAAAGTTGCTGAAGCTGTCACTTAGTTTGATTTTTACACGTGTGCATCAATGTAGCTAAACTCAAGGGAGTGAATTAGTAGCACGGCCTCATCAAATTGTTTCGTCCTCTCTTCTATGACATAAAAATTTCTTGTTTCAGCTAGTGGAATGGAAACGTGTCCAGAGAGTGGAAAGAGCCCGTAAAGAAGCTCTCGACGAGCAACTGAGCTACATCGTAGACCGCACGGAGCGGTACTCGCGCCAGCTGGCCGCCAACCTGCACTCGGCGGGCGGCGGCGACGCGCCCGACGCGGCCGACGCGCCCGACACGCCGCCCTCGGACGACGAGTTCCAGCCGCGCAGCGACTCGGACGACGACGAGGAGACCATCGCGGCCGCCGAGCGCGAGGCGGGCGACGCGGCCGACCACCGCGACGAGCTGGACGCGCTGCGCCGCGAGTCGCGCCTGGCGCTGGGCGACCTGCTGCCGCCCGGCTACGTGCCCGCGCACTCGCCGCCGCCCTCCGACTACGGGCCCGACGGCGACTCCGCCGACGACGAGGACACGATCGCGGAGCAGGAGCGCCGCGAGCGCGCCGACGAGACCGCCGCGGAGGTGGCCGCGCTGCGCGACGAGGCCGATCTCGACCTGGACGAGCTGCTGCGCCGCTACCGCGCGCCCGCCACGCCAGCCGCCGAGCCGCCCGACAGCGACTCCTCCATCGCCACCGAGGTGGACGAGGACGAGGACCAGGACCAGGACCAGGACGAGAACGATACGGATTCAGATGACGAGGAGTCGACGGGTTCTGAACATTTGGAGGCGTTGATGGACAGTACGGATGGCAAAAGCGAAGCCGTCGACGAAAGCGGCGATAAGGAAGAGGGGTCGCAACGCGTGGAAGCGGCGGCCTCGCTAGCGGCGTCGCTGCAGCCCACCGGCACGACGCTGTCGGAGACGGCGGTGGGCACGCCGGTGCCGCGGCTGCTGAAGCACTCGCTGCGGGAGTACCAGCACGTGGGGCTGCACTGGCTGGCCACCATGCACGCGCGCCGCCTGAACGGCATCCTGGCGGACGAGATGGGGCTGGGCAAGACCATCCAGACCATCGCGCTTTTGGCGCACCTGGCGCTCGAGCGCCGCGACTGGGGGCCGCACCTCGTCATCGCGCCCACTTCCGTCGTGCTCAACTGGGAGATGGAGTTTAAAAAGTGGTGCCCCGCGTTCAAGATACTCACTTACTACGGAACGATCAAAGAGCGGAAGTTGAAACGCGTCGGTTGGACGAAAGCGAATTCGTTTCACGTGTGCATAACCTCGTACAAACTGGTAGTGCAGGACCATCAAAGCTTTCGAAGGAAACGGTGGAAATATTTAATTCTCGACGAGGCGCAGAATATCAAAAACTTTAAATCCCAGCGGTGGCAGATGCTGCTCAACTTCCAAACGGAGAGGTAAGACAGTCGTTCGCGCGCGTCGAGCGTAAGCGTGTAGGGTGTAAAAGTGACGGTGCGTGTGTCCGCAGGCGGCTGCTGCTGACGGGCACGCCGCTGCAGAACAGCCTGCTGGAGCTGTGGTCGCTGATGCACTTCCTGATGCCGGACGTGTTCGCGTCGCACAGTGAGTTCCGCGAGTGGTTCGCGCCCGTGGCCGGCATCGCGGAGGGCAGCCACCGCTACAGCGAGGCGCTGGTGCGGCGCCTGCACGAGGTGCTGCGCCCCTTCCTGCTGCGCCGCCTCAAGGCCGACGTGGAGCGCCAGATGCCGCGCAAGTACGAGCACGTGCTCATGTGCCGCCTCGCCAAGCGCCAGCGCTTCCTCTACGACGACTTCATGTCGCGCGCCAAGTGAGTCCCTCAAATTATTTATTAAATACAGAGACAAAACATTTTTTAAAATTAAAATTTATACAATATATTAAATGCTGTCCACGTCGTTATTTGCTTTCGGATGGCAGGAAATACTACTAGATAATGTATATAAAATAAAGTTTGATTTTTACCTTATTTCAAATTTCTCACTAATAATATGGGTTAATGTAGTTGCTACCTGCAGCCCGTGTGATCTAAGGAAATTTCCATAAAAAGTAACCTGTATAATAAATAATATATCATATCACTCTATAAATATAATCTATTACTTACACTCTATATATAAATGGTCTTTTTAGAATATGACCATCATAAACCATTTATAGGCTATACAAAGGAAGGTTGAGGAAAAGGAAACGGGTCTCGGGTTCCCCCACTCGCCATATGAAACACCGTAGCATGCTACTATTTCACGCTGGTTTTCTGTCTTAAGTAACAGATTCTGGCTTAATATGGTGGAGCATGCTATATCAGTGTTATATAGGCTGGGAGGTAGCTGATGCCATTGTGAGATAGTTGCCTACTACACTCTTGTGTTATGGACATTACTATATATTTAATTTTTTTTTTCACATGAAATATTTAAATGTTTTAACGTCGATTGAAGGCGGTCTGTAAATACATGTTACTCTTTCGCTTAGGACGAAAGAGAGTCTCGCCTCCGGCAATCTGTTGAGCGTAATCAACGTGCTAATGCAACTGCGAAAGGTGTGCAACCACCCGGACCTGTTCGAGCCGCGGCCGGTGTCGTCCCCGCTGCAGCTGCCGGCGCTGCAGTACCGCGTGCCCGCGCTCGCGCTCGTGC
>NC_052121.1:10807519-10833040 GCF_012273895.1 Zerene cesonia | reverse complement strand
GCACGAGCGCGAGCGCGGGCACGCGGTACTGCAGCGCCGGCAGCTGCAGCGGGGACGACACCGGCCGCGGCTCGAACAGGTCCGGGTGGTTGCACACCTTTCGCAGTTGCATTAGCACGTTGATTACGCTCAACAGATTGCCGGAGGCGAGACTCTCTTTCGTCCTAAGCGAAAGAGTAACATGTATTTACAGACCGCCTTCAATCGACGTTAAAACATTTAAATATTTCATGTGAAAAAAAAAATTAAATATATAGTAATGTCCATAACACAAGAGTATAGTAGGCAACTATCTCACAATGGCATCAGCTACCTTCCAGCCTATATAACACTGATATAGCATGCTCCACCATATTAAGCCAGAATCTGTTACTTAAGACAGAAAACCAGCGTGAAATAGTAGCATGCTACAGTGTTTCATATGGCGAGTGGGGGAACCCGAGACCCGTTTCCTTTTCCTCAACCTTCCTTTGTATAGCCTATAAATGGTTTATGATGGTCATATACTTAAAAGACCATTTATATATAGAGTGATAAGTAATAGATTATATTTATAGAGTGATATGATATAGGTTATTTTTATTTATTATATAGGTTACTTTTTATGGAAATTTCCTTAGATCACGCGGGCTGCAGGTAGCAACTACATTAACCCATATTATTAGTGAGAAATTTGAAATAAGGTAAAAATCAAACTTTATTTTATATACATTATCTACTAGTATTTCCTGCCATCCGAAAGCAAATAACGACGTGGACAGCATTTAATATATTGCATAAATTTTAATTTTAAAAAATGTTTTGTCTCTGTATTTAATAAATAATTTGAGGGACTCACTTGGCGCGCGACATGAAGTCGTCGTAGAGGAAGCGCTGGCGCTTGGCGAGGCGGCACATGAGCACGTGCTCGTACTTGCGCGGCATCTGGCGCTCCACGTCGGCCTTGAGGCGGCGCAGCAGGAAGGGGCGCAGCACCTCGTGCAGGCGCCGCACCAGCGCCTCGCTGTAGCGGTGGCTGCCCTCCGCGATGCCGGCCACGGGCGCGAACCACTCGCGGAACTCGCTGTGCGACGCGAACACGTCCGGCATCAGGAAGTGCATCAGCGACCACAGCTCCAGCAGGCTGTTCTGCAGCGGCGTGCCCGTCAGCAGCAGCCGCCTGCGGACACACGCACCGTCACTTTTACACCCTTCACGCTTACGCTCGACGCGCGCGAACGACTGTCTTACCTCTCCGTTTGGAAGTTGAGCAGCATCTGCCACCGCTGGGATTTAAAGTTTTTGATATTCTGCGCCTCGTCGAGAATTAAATATTTCCACCGTTTCCTTCGAAAGCTTTGATGGTCCTGCACTACCAGTTTGTACGAGGTTATGCACACGTGAAACGAATTCGCTTTCGTCCAACCGACGCGTTTCAACTTCCGCTCTTTGATCGTTCCGTAGTAAGTGAGTATCTTGAACGCGGGGCACCACTTTTTAAACTCCATCTCCCAGTTGAGCACGACGGAAGTGGGCGCGATGACGAGGTGCGGCCCCCAGTCGCGGCGCTCGAGCGCCAGGTGCGCCAGCAGCGCGATGGTCTGGATGGTCTTGCCCAGCCCCATCTCGTCCGCCAGGATGCCGTTCAGGCGGCGCGCGTGCATGGTGGCCAACCAGTGCAGCCCCACGTGCTGGTACTCCCGCAGCGAGTGTTTCAGCAGCCGCGGCACCGGCGTGCCCACCGCCGTCTCCGAAAGCGTCGTGCCGGTGGGCTGCAGCGACGCCGCTAGCGAGGCCGCCGCTTCCACGCGTTGCGACCCCTCTTCCTTATCGCCGCTTTCGGCGACGGCTTCGCTTTTGCCATCCGTACAGTCCATCAACGCCTCCAAATGTTCAGAACCCGTCGACTCCTCGTCATCTGAATCCGTATCGTTCTCGTCCTGGTCCTGGTCCTGGTCCTCGTCCTCGTCCACCTCGGTGGCGGTGGAGGAGTCGCTGTCGGGCGGCTCGGCGGCTGGCGTGGCGGGCGCGCGGTAGCGGCGCAGCAGCTCGTCCAGGTCGAGCTCGGCCTCGTCGCGCAGCGCGGCCACCTCCGCGGCGGTCTCGTCGGCGCGCTCGCGGCGCTCCTGCTCCGCGATCGTGTCCTCGTCGTCGGCCGAGTCGCCGTCGGGCCCGTAGTCGGAGGGCGGCGGCGAGTGCGCGGGCACGTAGCCGGGCGGCAGCAGGTCGCCCAGCGCCAGGCGCGACTCGCGGCGCAGCGCGTCCAGCTCGTCGCGGTGGTCGGCCGCGTCGCCCGCCTCGCGCTCGGCGGCCGCGATGGTCTCCTCGTCGTCGTCCGAGTCGCCGCGCGGCTGGAACTCGTCGTCCGAGGGCGGCGTGTCGGGCGCGTCGGCCGCGTCGGGCGCGTCGCCGCCGCCCGCCGAGTGCAGGTTGGCGGCCAGCTGGCGCGAGTACCGCTCCGTGCGGTCTACGATGTAGCTCAGTTGCTCGTCGAGAGCTTCTTTACGGGCTCTTTCCACTCTCTGGACACGTTTCCATTCCACTAGCTGAAACAAGAAATTTTTATGTCATAGAAGAGAGGACGAAACAATTTGATGAGGCCGTGCTACTAATTCATTTGCTTGAGTTTAGCTACATTGATGCACAAGTGTAAAAATCAAACTAAGTGACAGCTTCAGCAACTTTGAACCTTTACAAAAATTTATTAAATTTCAAAATTACAAAGTACATATTTATATGGAAATGTGTGTATCTTTAAATTATAAACTTATAATGTTAAAATAAAACAAACTTTAGTTAAATCATACTGTTTCTAAAAATATACGAAAAAACAGCATAAACAAGAAAACAAACACAAAAAGGAAGAAAACTTGTTTGCTGATTAGCATTAAAAAATACAATAAAATCCCATGAGTACAACAAGTATTTGATAAAAATAAAAAAATGCTTAAGTTGGAGATAAGAGACACATTATATTATTATGTAGAAAATTGAAATAGACTAAATATAATTAAGAATAATCCCTTTCAAAGCAGTATAAAAAATATCGAACTCCACTCCGAGGATTCATTCATAAAAAAAAAGAATATCTCTATATCACTTACAAAATAAACTTGCTAGGACTTTATATTGCACTGTGATAATTTGTTCTATTCTCCCCTAAATATAAAAATATAATTATATCAATATTTTTAAAATAATTACGAAATAAACAATACCTTTTCCACATTGGTCCAAAATGTTCTTATTTCCTTTGCTGCAAATGCTGCAATTTTTTTTAGCTGTAATTCTTGCGCTTTTTCTGCTTTTTGAGCTGCTACGGCTTTGTCTTGGAAATATTTTTGAACTGCTCGAGCACACTGTATGGGCAAAAACAGTTAGTGAGAATAGTATGGAGTTGTGTATTTAGAAATATCCTTTTTACATCTGTCTGTCAACGTGTATGCCGATTATGACATAAGAAAAAAAAAGTGATACTGTAAAGAGGGTTTGAGAAGTTTTCTGTCAAAAACTACTAACTACTATTAAATAATTGGTACTACATATAAAATTATATTAAAAAATTTGTCTTTACCCAAAATTACTGCTGAGACATGACATTCTAAGCATTAAAAAACGGTTTTACGGCTAGGTCGATTTTTGATGCAGATTGTGTATTTAGTTGTGTTTTAAGATTAAATATGTTTAAATTATATAGAATTTTGTTATGGATTATGGCCCAATATCCCTATACCCACATAATACTGACAACACTAAATATTGCGCATAACACACACTTTGAAAAATATAGTTTTTTGTTTTTATTCACGCAAAATAATGTTACCTTTTTTGCCGCCTGTTTTTTCCATTTGCGTTCATGTGCAAAGTCTTGTGCGAGCCACGCCATTTCTTCTAACAGGTAATCCCAATGGGTTTTGGGTCGCGGCGGCTCTAGTACGCGCGGCAGGCGCCGCTCCGTCCACAAGCCCGAGCGCACGAGCTCCGCGACGCGCGCCGCCACGTAAGCCTCTTGCTTGGCCTTTTCCACCATCTCGTCGGCGGGCGCGGCGGGCACCGAGGGCGCGAGGGGCGCGAGGGGCGCGAGGGGCACGGAAGGCGCTGGCGCTGGGGGCGGTGCGGTAGGGGGCGCTGCGGGGGCGGGCGGCGCGGGAGGCGTGGCCGCGAGCGGTTCGGGCACCGGCGCCGCAACCGGAGGCGTGGGCGGCGCGGTGGACGCCACGGGAGGCGGCTCCGGCGGCGGCGGGGCGGCTGGCGGCGGTCGCCGGGCTTCCAGGAACGCCACCAGCTGAGGTGCCGGGGGCTTTTTGCGCCATGTCGCATAGTCCATCATATTCCCGCCAGCCTGCAGGAAGTACAGCTCGCTGAGCTGTTCCGTATACCTGTAAACGTATATAACGATATTTTAGGAATGCACACCGCAATGTAATAATTTTTCTATACGTTTTTCAGTTTTATTTGTGTCAATTCCATTTTGTGAACTTAAAAAAAAAAAAAAGAAAAAAGGGGGGCGGCTCCTTTCTCAGAGTGATACATTATTAATAATAAATCGGTCGAATCGCTCACCTATCTCGTAAATTTTTCAGTCGCAGCAACTTGTATTCGAGTATTCGTTTACGGAGTGCGGATACATCATCAGTGAGCACTAGCTTCGGCCGCTTTCTAGGCGGCTCGTCGGTCCGGTCGGCGGCCGGGGCGGCGCCGTTGAGAGCGGAAGCCGCGCCGGCCGCGCCCGCGCCCGCGACGCTTCCGCCCCCACTTCCACTACGCTCCACGCCCTGTAAAAGGTGTTTCATTATGAAAGGCGCGTATTCCAATCAAAACAAAAAATAAATGATACTTCACGTTTTCCAAAAGCACATATTAGTAGATTCCTAATTTCTTTTTACTGCAGTGCATTGTATAATTATAGTTTAAATTTTTAAAAGCAGTGTCAATCTTCGAATATTGCCCAGTTGAGTGGCTTTCAGGTAGTGAGTTAGACCAAACCTCACTGGACCTGGACAAAGTTGCTGTAGCTTTCTTTTAGGAATAGGAGTCATTAAGAGAAGAAAGAGTCATAAGGAGAAGACCATTTAGCATGTCCTTACATCCAATGATACCAATAAAACTACAACAATAAAGTAATTGAAAAAAATAGGTTTATTTAAAACTATTGTAACAGTCTACTAACAGCAAATAAAATTAGAGACAGAAAAGTTTAAATCAGTGACAAAATGACAATTTATCTCCTATAAGACAAAACACTAGAGACACAAGCCTACTACAATATGAGAATAAAAAAAGCACACTTAAATTTTCAATGTAGCAACACACAAAAATATGATATGCTAACCAATGATACATGCTACATGCTTCTGAAGACACTTCTCTAATTTAGCAAGAATTAAGAGAGCAAAGACATAAACTCAGACAAATAGTTAATGTCTTTCATCAATCCAAAAAACATTACCTATCAATGTAATATAATTATTTTGCACACCATACAAGAATGAAAGGCTTCACAACAAACTCATACAATTAATATTCAAGTCTTCTTAAGATCACTATTAGACTACAGTCAAAAGTTAAAGGTGTTAAAAGATAACTTACAAATACTTATTAAATAATATTTATATTTTAGGTTATGCAAGTGTTGCATACAAAAATTATTCTGAATAATTATCTGCATCCCATACTAGCAACCACTTAAAAATTTATGATTACATCAGCTCTTGGCAAGAGAAATTCTCACTAAAACCTGTCCAGCCATTCCAGAGGTAAACCAGAACCAACAACAAATACACAGGCTAAAATTGTAAAAAAAAATGTTTTTGATACATGTGCCATGCATGCAAGAATGTGTATTTAGTAAATAGTGGTTCTTTTTATATTACAAAGTGACACTCTATATAGAGCATTGGTATAGGTATGGTATATACATATTCTTCTTTTGAAACAAAGGATGAGAAGGAATAAAGGAATAAGCAAATGAAGAAAGTGCACTTCAGACATTCAACAGGAATAACATGACTCAGATACAAAATTCTTAGAACTAAAACAGTATCCTACTTCCTACTTATCCTACTAATCTTATCCTATTTTATTTTTTTTATGTCACAGTCGGCAATGGAGCTGGTGGGACTCCTGATGGTAAGCGCTACCACCGCCCATAAATATTATAAATGCGAAAGTTTGTAAGGATGTGTGTGTGATTGTTGCTCTTTCATGCAAAAACGACTGAACCAATTGCAATAGAATTTGGTACGTAGACAGCTGAACAACTGGAATAACATATAGGCAACTGTTTATCCCGATATTCCTACGGGATACGGACTTACGCGGGTGAAATCGCGGGGCACAGCTCGTGTTTCATAAAATTATAAGTATCAGTTTAATGTGTCAAGTTATTATTAATTTATTTGTATTTCTACAAACACACATATATTGTAGAAAATACTATAAGTTGAATGTTCTCAAAGAATTCATGTATATTATCATATATAGAAATCACAGATAATCTTCGACTACCTAATAATATTAATGATAAATGAATAAAAACAAGGTACTTAAAATAAAGGCTAGATTGAAATTATACTATCATATCTTAATAATATGCAGGATACTAGCAACAATGCTACTTTATGTTAAAATAAAAAACAAACATTTTCTAAACATCTACATACCATGGATAATACAGCTGAAACTGTCGAAAACACAGGGGCGGTATCATCGCGCCCGTTCATAGTGTGACATCCCGAACAACCACTACAATTATTTTGTTCATTTGATTAGCACCACCATAAAAAAATGTCACTGTATCAATTAACTTCTTTGTACTTCTATATTTATTATTATGCTTGACGAATTTGTTTTGGTTGCCTCATTACAGATATAAATTCAAATAAATTAGATGAATATAGCTACACATTAGTGTTGTCATTATAGTATTTTTTTATTTTATGTTAAATACAGCACATATAAGCCTTGTGAATTACTTTAAAATAGAATCGTCTCACTGATATGCTAGTTTTAACGTTTTGACAGACAAACCCGGTAGCGGCCATATTGAAAATCGAACAAAGCGGCTTCTAACGCGGCCAAGTACTTGCAACTTAATCACAATATAACTTCGATATATCCACACATCACTTTCTTTATATTATAAAATACAAAATTAAACTTCTTGCAGAATAATATTTGACTATTATTTAAGGAAGAAAGTCTTATTTTATTTTATACACCTTAATCGCTTCAGCACACAAACAATATAGCTGTCTCTTTTTGTCACTGTCTAGACTGGCTAGTGTCTACTGTCTGCTGTCATTTTTAATTATAGATAGCATAGAATGAGATTGCGCATAGAATAAGATTTCGCAACAGATAAGCGGATTGTAATTGCTGCGAATTTCAAAGCAGTGGTACCTTACAGTTAAAAACACAGCACAATATATGTATGTTATTTGTATTTACTGTTATAGAACACAGCATAATTGAATTCCATTAATAGATACTTTTTGGACAAATCAAATATAGTATTCATTTCAAATTTCAATATCCGAGTATTCCATAGATTAACAGTAATAGAGAAAGGGAAAGGGATTAATATAGCATTGACGACAGGAAAAAGGAAAGGACTGGGAAGGGTGGGGAAAAGGATACTGACCTTCGGCTCCCCCACTCACCGAACGAAACACAGCAGTATGCTATTTCACGCCATTCTTCTGTGGGAGTGTGGTACTTCCCCGGTGCGAGCTGGCCCAATTCGTGCCGAAGCGTGCTCGACTACCACATACAAGGTCGAGATTAGAGCGATTAATATAAGTGTTTCGCCTATGGTTGTATCGTACAGAATCCTTTTTCTGTGGTATATTATCTTAGCACGGACACATGGGTGAACTCAAGGTTTACCCTGTTAGCCACACGCTTAAAAGGGTCCCTCCTTGATAGGGATCACGAACCTCAGCTTGGGCTATCGCATGAATGGAGGGGGCCAAAAGAACCATACTCGGTCAGGCGCTCAACATAGAGTCCAAGCCACGAAAGGTGTACTGTAAATGTAGAGTAAATGATCACCGCACTAAAACTAGTTTTCCCCTCACAGCTCTCACTCCCGAGCGTATTCCGGGTTAAAAAGATAGATAGATTTCATCCAAATCAGTTTAGTAGCCTGGAAGAAGAGATAGACAGAATTATTTTTACACATCTTATAAATATTATTGAGTAAGGATGTCGATTGATTATTTGTGTTGAGTGTAGATGCTGATTTATTTACATCATTCTATTAGATATAAAGGTTTTTGTCAATTATTTAATAACTATAATTTATTTGATAGCGGTGTTGTGTTAAGTATGAATTTTCTGCACCCATTTATTTAAAACAGAGCTTCGATCAATAATAACAACTAGATATACAATCATAGTTGTTAAACGTCTTAACCGATAGTCTGTCTAATTTTAGATTTGGGTAGACTTGTAGTTGTATTTTAATGACTTGTCCGTCCCGGTACATAAATATGTTATTAAAAGCTAACAAAAAAAGTGAAGTTAAGGGTAAGTCATGATCATTTAAATTAATCATAATTAAATACACCAAATAAAAAAAAATAAGAAATATTTTATAATAACCGTATAAAAATATAGATTACTGTTCCATTCATTCCATGTTCCAGTGGCGAGCCTTGTCTGCAGTTGTTAATTTTAATGTTTCTTTTGAGCTTTGTAAAGACATTGGCAGAATTCGTCCTCAGTGGGATCGGGATATCTCGCTAAAGAGAAAGCAGAAAAAGAAGAAATGACAGCGGTCCGCCCCAGCTTCGCCTATGGTACATATATAGCCTTTCTAAATAAATGTGCTATCTAACACTGAAAAATTTTTCAAATCGGACCAGTACCAGTAGACCCTGTGATTAGTGCGTTCAAACAAATCAACTGTTCAGCTTTTTAATATAAAGTATAGATTTCTTATTATCCATAGTCCTTACCGCTATTCTCTATGGTATTCAAAAAACATTATTTTATACCGACTTCATGGCATATGTTTGGCATATGTCAATTTTTTTGTCTACAAAATTGAAAATAGTATGACGTTTACTCCGTTTGCACTTATTTAGTGTACGAAAACGAAAATAACTGGACATTGATTATTAAGACAAATAAATTCGTGTCTTCTGGTTGTGCTGGGAGAGTTATTCACCTAGTTATTTCAAACGTCGTTTCATGATTTGATTTAAATTACGTAGAAATTGATAATAATATTATTGATTCAATAAAATAGTTTTATGTAAACTTTTCCTTGTGATAAGAAGTTTTAAAAACTGTGGTAATCATTTTTACGGTTTATAGTAATTTTACAGCTTTTATCGACATAAACGGCTTAGCAGTTTTTTTTTTAAATTAAAGGAGATGCGTTGGCAACTAAAGATGTCATTTCTCGAATAGGGATCTAATTGATGTAGGTGAGTAAACCATTAGATCTGAACCAATTAAGATAAAGATTCGATTTAAGCTGCCGGCTGTCGGTATCTCACTATTATTTTGAGATAGATTTAATTATTTTAATGTATCATTTATAACTTATGTGTATAGTTTACAAACACTTTGCATTTAATTGGTTCTTATCATTTCCATCGTAATTTCCGACAAATGCACTATTTGTACTTTATAAATGTGCCTATTATATTATGATCCCTGAATATCTACCATCTGATGAAATGATGAGATCATAATAAGTCGTTGACACATTTTATTACTATTGAAAATACATTTCCTGTAAGTACTTCCCACACCTGCTATATGAAAACGATGCTTGATTGTGATGAATCTCAATTCACTGTGTGGTTGTCATGAACCTTTCTGTTTGCACTTGTTAGATTTGTCAATGTACTTTTAGTAAGTTTTTAGCTTAAACAAGTCCTGCTGTGTTTCATATTGTGTTTATTTTTATTTTGTAACTATTGCAAACACTTGACATAAATTTGTTCCAGGGTCTGTTTAAATCAAACTGCAAGAACTGTATATATCGTAAGTTTAACATAACATTACCAACTGGTTTTAGTTTTAAAAGCAATTATAGGTAGCAGAATTAAGCTTCTCTTTCTTTGGTTCAAATTAATTCCTTTTTGATAAGACCCTTTATTCCATTTCATTACATCATGACATGAAGGCAATAAGGAAAATAAGTAATAAGTTTTGTGAACACACTATATGTAACTGCCACATATATTATTATTATTTTAAAATTTCTTCATAATATGCAAACTTTATAATTAATTTCATTCAATATAGACTTTTTGATTAGATCTCATTTTGTAATGATAGTAGGTACCTGGTACATTACAAATACTCTCAAGGGGACAACAAAGGTTAGAATTACACATTCACACATTTATACTATCAATGAATCAATGCAAATGTGACATGGCTCAGAAATACATGATACCAATGCTACAAAATAGTTGGTGTGAAATAGTAGCCTGCAAATGTAACTGTGTTTTATTTGGTGAGGGGGGTAGCATCTTCAACCTTTCCAGTCCATTACTTAATTACCAATGCATTTCTTTCCTTTTCCTTGTTGATGCTCTATGTCTGCAAATATTTATGGGCAGTGGTGACCTCTAATATCCATCACACGAATCACCAGCTTGTTTGCCGCCTTTAACATTGCAAAACCTATTTCTATTTCTTACTTACAATTTAACAGACTTAGACTTTTTTACTTAACAGAATATTGTAAAGAAATTCAAATTGGACAATTTCTCTGGTTGCCAGATTTTGAGGTTACATATGATTGTCCGTTTCTAATCTCAATATGGCGAAGAGAAAAGTTGTGCTCTGTCAGCTTCATTCACATTATACCTAGATTTATAATCATATTAATATAGCGCCCCCATGTAAAAAGAAGTTGATTGAAAATTGTACGTTTCATTATAACATCACCAGTTGAATTGTTATATCACAGCCCTGACACCTATAACAAATGCTATGAAACTAAGTACTATTAGTAATAGTAATTTTTGAAGCAATCATAAGTTTTTTATCTGCTTGTGATGTATCCAAGTGCTCCTTACCGGATGCTATTCATGTGCATTAACATAGATAATTTTTTGTTATTCTTGCACGTTTGAGTTAATCTTTTGCTGGTAGCAGCTAAAGAAATACATGTAATAAACTCATTTTCTTTAAAAACTTCAACCGACTTCAAATAAGGCGTAGGTATCAATTTAGATGTTTTTTTTTGTGTTGATGAACATATTTTTTTGATTCTTTTTTATTTGAAAGCTGGTGTCACCAAAGTGGTCCCATTCAAATTTGAGCTAATCCTGACAATTTGAAGATGGTTTAGTTTGTTAAAGAAAATCATTTTACATTTACCTCTAAATATACATGATATGAAAAATATTTTTGTTTAATGTATGTATGTATTGGTTATTTTAAATTCTATTATTTTCATTGTGATAATATTAGATTAATTTTGCAGTAAATCAATTTATTTCGTTTATATATCAAACAAATCAATTTGTCTATGCTTTTTTTTCAATACTAAAGTGCATTACATTATTTACTGTCCTTCTTTTCTATTCTCTGGGTGTTTTAAACTTTGTTTTATTGGTATTCTTGAACTGAAATATTGGCAAAATAAGTGTTAATTAGTATGTAGAAAAAAAGTAAAAAAACAATCAATGTATTTGTGTGGTCTGGAATCTGGATAGCGAAGAGGGGCGGTGGGCCGGGTGTGACTAACGGGGCGGTCGGTTGCAGGCAGGCCGGCCGCATGGGTCGCGGCGCGCGGCTGCGGCTGGCGCTAGCGCTGGTGGCGGGCGCGGCGCTGCTGTGGGCGTGGCGCGGGCGCGGCGCGGGCCGCTCGCTCAGCCCGCGCGACCTGGGGCAGCCCGTCGAGGGCCGCGACTTGCCGCTCATCTTCATCGGCGGCGTGCCGCGCTCGGGCACCACGCTCATGCGCGCCATGCTGGACGCGCACCCCGACGTGCGCTGCGGCCAGGAGACGCGCGTCGTGCCGCGCATCCTGCAGATGCGCCAGTACTGGATGAAGTCCCAGAAGGAGAGCATGCGCCTGGAGCAGGCCGGCGTCTCTAAGAACGTCATCGACAACGCCATCGCCGCTTTCTGTCTCGAGGTGATCGTGCGCCACGGTGACTACGCGCCGCGTTTGTGTAACAAGGATCCCCTCATGTTGAAAATGGGGACTTATGCCTTAGAACTGTTTCCCAATGCCAAATTTATTTTTATGGTGCGGGACGGCCGGGCCACTGTGCATTCTATAATAACACGAAAGGTGAGTTTCTCTCATCATTTAATCCCTTCTTTTTTTTGTTTGTATTTTCGTTGCCAAAACAGTATCTCACATAAAAGCCGAATTCGACTACGCTTTTAGTTTTATATGTCTGTAATTTAAAAATTGCATATAATGCTATGAAAAAAAAATTATGCTTGTTATTATATTACTTTTATACCAAAAGTCGGTTATGGCATGCTGCATACGGCTGCTGACGACGGTGTTCTCTTAGGAAGTAATCTATAAAATCATCTAATTAGATTAATGTAATAATCGATAAATGAATGCAACGAACGCGACCGGGCGACCTGGCGTTTAACTCTGGGCCATTGGCAACCGGCAGGTGACCATCACCGGGTTCGACCTGTCGAGCTACCGGCAGTGCCTGAGCAAGTGGAACCGCGCCGTGGAGACCATGTACCAGCAGTGCCGCTCGCTGGGCCGCGCGCGCTGCCTGCTCGTGCGCTACGAGGCGCTGGTGCTGGAGCCGGCGCGCACCATGCGCCAGGTGCTGGCCTTCCTCGACGTGCCCTGGGACGACGCCGTGCTGCACCACGAGCGCTACATCAACCAGCCCGGCGGCGTCGCGCTCTCCAAGTACTACCTGTCTACCTACCTACTTACCCACCCTGCCTCCGTGTCTGTTTTATCTGTCTGTGGTATCGTAGCTCTCAAACGGATAGACCGATTCTGATGCAGCCTTTTTCATTTGAAAGCCAGTTTCCTTGCGGTGGTTAGTATTAGCTATGTGATGAAAATCGGTCAAGATGGCGACCGCCACAAAAAAATCGGATTTAATATTTTACATCTCTGCATCGCAATCAAATCAGAGGACCAGTTTTATTTTATTTCCCTTGTTGAATTTAAGGTGGCCGACAACACAGAAGGAGGGGGGGGGGATTATTTTAATTAAATGTTATAAATATAGATATAGTCCCTCACTAATCGTCTCGTAGGCGTATCGCTTTGTAAGATCTTAGTTGAAGTCATAATCAGTGGGTACAAGTTGCTATTAACGGTTTAGAAAGTGGCGTACTCATTGGATCCATTCATACAATGATACATTGCAAAGAACTACAAAAGTTTGTTGATTCATTTGAACTTTCAATCGAAAATAAATTCACATCGGAGAAAAGTTTACATCGAACTAAAGAGATATGCGGAACACCTAGTAAACATTTTAAAATCACACCAGTTTACGAATTTTTGATAAATTTTTCAGTCTTATCGGATTTAAATTGAATGAAAAAGATGATTATGTAATAAAATATGTATGCTTGCTTTTTTACGCTAAGCTACCTATCGGAATGACGACAACCAACTCTTACGCTGCTATATATACGCTGCTCGTTCGCTCCGTGTGCGAACTCGTGAGACAACGTGTGTCCTCGCTTTAAATGTTTCGCCGAATGACGAGGCGTATGTGTAAATGCACTAATGTAGCTTATAACATCACAATTATGACGGTCAGCGACACCTCAAACGTCAAAAACGTTCAGCGGTTTGGCTTATAAGGCGTGCCAAAGAAATGACTATATATACATATTGCCATATATGCGCAGCGTATGTACATACACTGCGCAATCTTATTCAAAATGAGCATGGATGTGTTTGAAATGGTACTTTACTCAATCCTTCGTTTAACAATACCAACTTAATATGGCGTCAGTGCAAAAAATGGTATCGGCAAATGACAGCGACTTGCGACACAGCCAACCTTTGAAATGACATTCTTGCGAATTGCGACTTTATTGTTAGGCGACATGCGTGTGATATTTTGAAATGAACGTTGAGCGTAGCTGTACAAGTATATAACACAGTACACACTACTTCCCTACGGAACGGTAGGGTAACCGAGGCCGATCGGCGAGTTAATATCTACTCTAATCTAATCTACTCTTGCGTTGGCGCCTATGGTTGTCACTTATTTTAGAATAGGTTTTTAATAACGAAATATAACACTATCAGCCAATACAACCAACACTCAGAATAACACTCAACGTACCAGATACGGAGAAATAGCTTTGTATGATAGTCAAGTACAACTTGACTATGATACAATCATAGAAATGTATAAATCGCGTTTAAAATCCGTTAAAAAGTTTTTCATTTCTAAATATTATTAAAATCGCTGACATTAAATATCGTAAATGGACTTTAAAGAAAAAATCGTTGAAACGTCTTTTATTAATGAATATTAATCACACTAATATTATAAATGTGAAAGTTTGTTTATTTGCATGATTGTCCGTCAATCACGCTGAATGTACTGAACGGATTTTGAAGAAGTTTGGTATACAGACAGGGTCTGACCTGACTCGGGTGATATGATACTTTTTATCCCGATTAATTGCTCACTTGGGATAAAGCAGGAATCTTAATATCCGGGCGGAGACGGGACGAGCGTCTGGTATTTTATAAAAATCAAATACGGATTCGGCGCGCGAACGTCACGGAACGCGTAACATTCGCAGCGTGGAGCGGTCGTCGGACCAGGTGGTGCGGCCCGTGAACCTGGACGCGCTGGACAAGTGGGTGGGCGGGCTGCCGGCCGACGTGCGCGCCGAGATGGCCGAGCTGGCGCCCATGCTGTCGGTGCTGGGCTACGACCCGTGGGCCAACCCGCCGCGCTACGCCGACCTGCTGCGCGCGCCGCACGACCCGCACGAGCCGCACGACCCGCACGCGCCGCTCCCCCCCGCTGAGACGCCCCGCCCGCCCTGACAACAGCTTTAAATATAAACCATTATGAATAGATGCTTTTTATTTATTCCTCTTGTTCCCCCTTGCCTACTTTTGTCTCTAAGCATGTAAACATCAACAAGCAGTAGAAAAGGAGTATGAGTTATGTAGCCGATTTGTCAATGCTTCAGGTAAAAGTTCGGACCTCGACGTCGGATGAGCAGCGGTCTGGGTTATAGGTATTGTTATTCAGCTGATTCGTCACGCTTGTGTTATCTATGTGATAGTTTTCTTTATAATTACTGACAATTATCGTAGTTCTTGCGAATTCATATTTTGTGTGTTCGATATTATAAGGAATTTTACTTTATTCGCTGTCAACTCATTCTTTAGTGTTTGAATTCGTTTAACTTTAAAGAAATATATATTCGCATAAAATTTATTAGGGTCGTCACTGCTTTGAATCTAGTAAACAAGTAACGCTTCTTTATAATATTTTGCTGGTGTTGTTTTGTGCATTTTGAATTTTGGTCTAAATTTCGAAACTTATTAATTTAGAAATTTACACAACGTAGCAAACTTGTTGCTCGAGAGGCCAGCAATCAACTGGCTGATTGTTGACTGACTATGCTCGTGTTGTAACACGAAATGTTGCTAATACCGACCAACAACCCACAGGTTTGTGGATTACTCGAGATACTCGGTATCCCGTTTGGATTGAATTGTCGTTGTGAAGAGTGACTTCTCTATGGATCGCGCTGATAGCGCTATGGATGCCGATTCTTTTAACTATGCGTCTGGTTCATTAGTTCGCTTTGTCCGCTCAAATATCATATCTTGTTAGTGATTAGTCTATTATAGAAGTATTTACAGAACCATTTTAAATTTGGCATATCAAAGAATTAAGGAAGCTTTGGCAGTTGGATTTTATTTTTAGGCAGTTTTAAACTATGCATAATTTTTTTACTCCAAATAGAATTGGTCAAATATTTATTCTTGTTATTGTTAAGTCGATAAAAAACTCGGTTGCAGTCGTAACGAAGTTTTCTTGAAATAGCTGTGTTACGGTTTGGTTACATTTGTAATATTATGAAGTCGTAACAATCAAATTAAACAAGAAAAAAAATTAGATTCGCTTAAGTCGTAAAATAGATGTGTTCGTTATTTTTCATGATATGAAAGTAAATGACATTCTGTTTGATAGTGTTGGATGACTTCCAGATGACACTGATCCATTGATCATGATGATACTTGTTATCGCATTGTGTATTGGAATTATCAAACTGCAATAGGAACGTACTATACTTTTCAATTCTATTTATTTTTCAATTTTTCAATTGCTTACAACCATCAAAGCCAAATTTAATATTGGTGACGTGTCTTTGATGGCAACAGAAACAACATTCTCTAAAATTGAAGTCCACGATCACAAATTATCATTCAGAAAAATTTCCGTTAAATAGTATGTGTTGACCGTTTTCCATCAACAAATGCAAAATAGAAATGCTCTTATTAATTGGGCCGCAATAGTCGTCTAAATCATTTTTGTTCTGAGTGAAATTATTTTAAACTTGGTCTTTTTAATCCCAGCAATCCTATTTCAACGACGAAAATAGAGAAAAGATTTACATATATAGATGATACACGTATATTGAGGCTATACGTTATGTGGGCACGCACATCGAGTCTCCACGTGCACCAGGCGCAGGTTGGCGAGCAGGCGCGCCAGCGGCTCGGCCGCGTCGGCGAGCGCCAGCCACAGCGGGCGCAGCGCGTCGCGCGCCGCCGCCGCCAGCTGCGCCGCCAGCACCAGCGGCGGCCGCGCCAGCGCGTTGTAGCCCAGCGCCAGCGCCGGCTTCAGCGCCTCGTCCGCTAGCGCTTGCACGGCGCCGCACACCGCCGCGCGCGCCGCCGACAGCGCGCACCTGACGGCAGTGGTGTTCTTACTTGTCTTCCTACCGCTTAGCTTACGATATCTCATTCCGAAGGACCGTCCTGTGACAAATTTTAAGCCGATACCTTTCTATTTTCAAAATGACATCGATGGGCAGGACGAATAAGAGGTGTAAGGCAGCTAGTAATTCCGCAAAAACGTCACCGGCAGGCCCGGAGAGCGCGCGGCCCAGCCGCTCCACGTGCGTGACCCGAGCGGCCGAGCGCGACCAAAGCACCTCGCAGCCTCGCTCGAACGGGTACACCTCTAGCCGATCCGGCCCTGCCACATGAGTTATGTTATCTAAAAACGCATATTGCTATTTATTTGTTTACTAGCTGTCCCGGCGAACTTCGCAACGCCGTAGAATATTGTTTTGACATATTTTCCGTATCGTTCTCACCTTTTAAACCTTCCCTAGACCTCCACGGACATTTCAAGATCAAAATAAGTTAAGCCATAACGTTCAGCCATTCTCGAGCTTTAGCGAGACTAACGCACAGCAATTGATTTTTAAATATAAGATGTTTGTAAAATTGATCTAGTTTCCAAATAATAATTTCTGTTTATTATAATAATAATAATTTACGGCGACTCAAAAACGCTCAAAGAATTCTTCTTTTCAACTTAGTTGAATATCTGAATTATTGCGATTAGAGTTATATATTTGAGAAATAATATCTAAAATAAAATATAGTCTATGTTACTCGTGGATAATGTAGCTTTCGAATGGTGAAAGAATTTTTAAAATCGGTCCAGTAGTTGTTGAGCCTATTCATTACAACCAAACAAACAAACAAAGTTTTCCTCTTTATAATATTAGTGTAGATTTATTAGTTATTGTAAGTTTCCCACCTTTTAAACCTTCCCATGACCTGGGGCTGCTGCTGATGTAAAGATAATAAAGCTATTAGCGGCTAAGATAAAATATATAAATATATATTGCTATGAATTTCACACGCACCTAAGCTATAATAATTACATGAAATTTTAAATTATGTGGAATACAAAAAATGATGGTGATGCGCTCTGTACCTTGCACCCAACACTCTCCCGGCGAACAAGAATGGTGCCAATGAAAGAAATGAATGGGGGGGTACCATCGAAGGCCTGTATCGTTTTCGTCACCCTTCCCAGTCCATTTATCCCTTAAAAGCGCGCATCGCCTTTGCTGAGGCCAACTGCAAAATATGTTGGTGGTGATCGCTTACCATCAGGCGATCCGCCGGCTCACTTGCCCGCCTCGCGTAAAAAAGGTGCTGAGTTCGATATACTCAACTCGACCTGAAACTTAGCCTTACCTTCTTCAGACCAATACTCTTCTCTCCCAGAAGCGATGTTGCTCATCCTTCGCCAAAAATTATTTTTAGTCCTCTATAATAAAAATTGTATTTTTATTGATGACATTGTAAACAATAATCTATTGAAAATATTTTTTGTAAAATACAGAAAATTTCTATAAGCATTTACTATTATTTTTTTACGGTCTCCATTTGCAAATCCAACTGAGAAACTAGATATCATTCTCACACGTGTTCTTACTAGTAGTATAATACGAATGTGTGTTTGTTCATTATTTTCTTGTTCGTCTTTTTTTCACGTTGTGGTGGATAATTTTGGTGTGATTTTTGTATCAGGAAAGAGTGACATAGGCTGCTTTTTATCGCAGTAAAGTTGTTAGCTTGCTTTGACCACGGAGGAGAAATCCGCGGACAACAGCTTGTATTAAATATAAATGATAGGTAGGTACATAATTAATGTTGTGTCTAATTGTTTTACTACTCTTGACAACAATTGAATGTTTAAGGGCTCAGTTTTCAATTACTGCGAATATCTTAGAATGGATAAAGCATTTTGGAATTACCTTTGGGTGCAGTCTGTGATCGTTTCGTTCCTGAAATGCCTCGGGAGCCCTGTTCATACCTTTCGCCCCTTCGCTTTCCTTGCTTAAAGTCACATTTTTGTTTTTTTGTGGATCGAGTGCGGGTAAGTTATTCCATCTGAAATCGATTGTTACTTTTGATAGTATAAATGTAAAATCTTTTCGGCTCTTATCTTATACCTTTACATCTGAAGCGGGTAATTTAAGGCGACTAATGAATAGTGTAGGGACACACATGCAAGTACGCTGATCAAAGCTATATATTTGTATATGTAAAGATTCATTTGCGATGGCAATTATACATCATCTAAAAATCTAAAAAAAAATCTTAACCTTGTAAAGCTGTGTTGTTCATAAAACGCTGAAACGTACGTGCGGCGTTCCTTAAGGCAAAAGTCAAAAGTAGTAATAGCAGTTTTTTCAAAATCTTGAGGGGCAGCACTAATGAAACGATAAAATCTATTTTCGAGTATGTCTAGCTTCGAATATATTTTATTATTGGCCAATATGAAAGTAAAATCGTGTAATCGTGGAATTGGATGTCTGACAGGCTTCGTAATTGCGTTGAGCTGACGATAATCTCCGCACTGCCATAATTCGCCATTCTTCTTAGTTCAACAACGTGAAGAGGACTGTCCCAAGCGCTTTTAAAAGACCTACATAATACAGATATCCACTTTAACGCTTCCTTCACCTTTTTATATCAGTCCGGTGTCAACGCTCTAGCTCGAGCATGAATAGTTGGACCGCTCGTCTCTATATAATGCAAAACGTTATCCGATTTAGTTTCTTTAAACGACATTAGTTTAATAATGTTAGGAAACATACATAATAAATTGTAATACGGATAATTTTTTCTTGCATACAACTGAACTACGGAGGCTAAAACATGTAAATCGGTAGTTTGATATATTAATTTCTTTTAATACAAATAAAGTAATAGTTTATCGTAAGTTAAAAAATCTGCTCCCAGTATTGGCTGCTTGACATCTGCCAAAATGATTTCCCAACGGTACGGTCTTCTTAAATTAAGATATAAAACTATAGTTTTTTTTTCTATTAGGTCTAGCAAAACTATAATACAAAAATCAATAGTGTTGGCCTATGATATCTATCATATAATCAGTGCTAGACCTTCTCGAGGTGAACACGGCATGCAATGTATTATATATACCTAATGCTATACACTAATGCAATATCTATTCGAACATTTTAAGCTAAGTACATATTTTTGAAAGGGTACATTTTAAATGAATTTAAGGATGTGCCGAAAATATCTGTATCTTTGTTCTTACTCGTTTCATTGTAAACTTACATCAAGTTACGTATTTAATGCCATAAGTTGCCATTTATGTACCGTTAGCAGCATATAACTCTAGATCGGATCGCTGTAATTTATCATACGGATTTCTAGACACGGGTAAGACTGAAACATTGGCACCGTATCAAATCAAAATATTAGGTTAGAAATTAAATCTGTTACCATGAGACGGCTGCACGGCGTAACGGTACAGACCTCCGCCGCAGTCTGCACCTGCCTAGCTAGTTATCCGGCTGGGCTGCACAGCTGAGGCTGGGGCTTCGCTTCCACGCGCACGACAGGATGCACTTGTGGGCGCCCTGCCGGTACCTGAAGTGGTTGCTGCACAACCGGTCGTGTGCATCGGGACAATGTCGCTTCGATGATGACCTTGAAGATTCGACAACTACGTGTTGGTGTTCGCAGATGTCTCGCTCGTGATCGCGATAATTCCGCAGTAAGAGTAGCCTCGAAGTCTTCGTTGCTGTACCTCCTCTGTCTTACTTCCACCACCACGTGTGGCCTCCGCGACGCTATCTGCGATCACTGCTAGCCTATTAAGGTCTTTTGTTTTTGTGACCACTAGTACAGCTTTAATTGTAGCTGGCAGATAATCTTGCCACAAAACTCACAGTGTGTCGTATTTTATTTTTACCTTGCGAGACTCAGACGCATCCAATGAGCTGAGAGGGTTTTTGGCCTCTCTACTCCATCTCTCCAATTAATTTTTCAATGTGTCGATATTTTGAATCTTCAAATAATGTTAAGACATAGTTTATTTTTATGTTTTTGAAAATTTTCTCTTTACCAAAACGTCTGTAATTTGCACTATTACATCCTTCGGCAACTTGGATATGACGAAGTCAAACGTGTTTTCATCACTCGATTTCTATGGGGCCAAAGTTGCTTCCACATTGTAAAACCATACATGAGGTCGATCCGCCCAAAAAATCTGGTGTCCTTGATGAGAAAGTGACGCCAAAACTTCCGTCGACGGCATCCCAGAAAGGATAGGTGTTGTCATATTTTTAAAATATTGATTTGTAGTATATGTATATATATCTTAATGTTCTTGTCGGGGTCACCAATGTAGCACTAAATAAAAGCTTGATTTTATTAAAACTTTAATCTTTACAAGCGTATGACGTCGGCCACCGTTTAAACGCTACCTAAGTCGAGCACCAGCTACGTATAATTATCATTATTATCCATGTGTACATGTAAATATGATCATGCCTAAGCTGGTGCTTAGGGAAATCATAAAAATATTTTGTTTCCAGTTTCGATTTATTACTTATTTCTTCAGTTAGCCTACTAAAAAGTTATTAGCTCCTTACGAATGACCAACGAAAATTCATAGGTGAGTAATAATTCGTTGTTAAAATTTAAAACGTTTGTATTGTAATAAACTAACCAAATATCGTGTTTCTATATAGATTTATATAGAAAAGAGAAAATTAACTGAATACTAATACATATAAAAAATTAAACAATTACGTTTACTACATTTTGCCCGTCTCTTTCCTGCACAGTATATTTTTTTTATTTATGCATTCCTACAACGGCGAAATTAAAAATAATATGATGTTTGTTACGTACATGAAAAGAATTGAGATATGATAATACTAATACTTTTCTATAAAATTTGGCTTCATTATACAGGACACTTCTTATATACACCGTGTTGACAAAACGAACGCGGAAACGGCTACGGTTGTAATTATAATCTTAATTAAAAATGTTACTGTTGTTGGTGAAGGGCGGCGAATGCCGGACAGGCTAAGAGCACAGCGGTCGGCATCGCCTCGTCGCATCTCGCCATCTTGCAAATTAGAATATGTTTTAGTCGTGTACCTTTGTGTTTTCAAGTGTTAATTACTTATTCTTTTCATATGTCTCTCGGTACATTGTTTCCATCGATATAAATAAGAAAAAGACTCAACATGATCCTGGCCTGCTATTGATCTTGTGGGAGATACATATAGCACGATCCTTGAATAGCTGAAACTGTCACTGATTATCGAGTGTAGGTAGCTGTAGGTAGGTATTCTTTGATCGCGCAATTGAAATGATTCTATATTCAGAAAATAATGCTTATATGTATACTAACCGACCAAGCAAACACTGTTTTGCCTTATCGTTATCATTTAGGGTTATAAAAAAAAAAGATGTTGGCTGATTCTCAGACCTACCCGATATGCACACATAATTTCATTTGGATCGGTCTACTCGGTTAGGTTTCGGAGGAGTAAGGTAACTAACATTGTGACACGAGAATCCGCATACTCGCGATGGACACCTAAAGCAGTCAACCGATTTTAATCAAATTTGCACAGCATGTGCAGTTTGATACAACTGAACAGATAGGCTAATTAATATTATTTCAATTACGATAAATGACTACCCGGGCGGAGCCGGGGCGTGCAGCTAGTATAATATACCTGCAAAGAAATCAAGACGGCCCGAAAAAAAAATTCGAAAAAAGGATGAGGTTTTCAAATCGACGGGATTTATTGTGTTTGTTACCTTTTGTTTTTTCTGTTTTTTTACTCGGTGAACCGATTTTTATGATTCTTCTTTTATTTGTGAACGCTGGCGCTTCCCATGTGGTCCCATTTCAATTTGGTCTAGTTCTGATAATTTGCAGGAGGTTTGGTTTTTTGTTAACAAAATTGATTACTGAACTACTTACTTGAACCGGGAGATTGAGTTCTGGCGGAGTGGGACTCGATGCGAGGGGCAAGCGACGAGATCCGTGTTTTTGCTTCTGAACCACCACCTTTACGTTATTAATAAATTAGTAATGATCAAAGCGATACTTGAGACTGGCCTTTACAGAAAAAGGAAGAGGTTATCAGTTCAACTGTTTTTTTGGCTTTGTTTGTTACCTTAAACTTTTGACTGGGTGAACTGATTTTGAAGATAGTTTTTATTTGAATGGTTCTGACAATTTGTTTAGTTTTTTGTAATTGATTTATTTCAACATCACTCAAGAGTTATTCAGCAAACCGGCTGAATGATATATGTAATTCAGTTGATTTATGAGGACACCGGATTTCAAAATCGAAAAGTTCATCAGGGGTTCGAGACCAGGCAAGCGTGCAGGAAATAAATTAATTTTGAATTTATCTGCACCACTAATTCCATCACTGCTCGAAACGGTGAAGGAAAACATCGTCATTTTGCTCTAAACAAGTTTTAGCATGGTTTTTTGTGCCTGTATACCTAATATATAAGGTAGAGAAGAAGTAGGTACCTTTTGCTGAAGAAATAACAGCACTACAGCACTGGATACCGAACACAGAGAATAGATGATAATAGCATACAAAGAAGTTAAAACGAGTCGAATCTCGACGATGAAAGATTTTGGCATACCTGTGTTTACACTGATTTTACGAGTTGGTATACCTACCACGACACTGTTTGAAATGTTAAAAACACTTCATATCTATAATCGATTAATATAGAGTATAATCTACCTCGTGGGATTGTAATCTGTCGAAATATTGTGTTTCATAACATACTGCTTACAATTTAACGCATTATTTTTCGGTAGCTTATTATCTATCGAAGTAAAACCATTAATTGACATCCATCATCTCATAGTACAATAGTATTTAGTAGTATTATGTTATCTATTGTACAATTAATGCTCTTGGTATTTTTTCATGTGTGGTCATTTTGGTATTATCACAACGCGTCGTGACCATTCTGGGCCATAATACATAACAACAACACACAATACTGTGACCGCAAGGAATTGTGAAGTATTTTTTCGCTCAATGGGGCTTCTCGTTGTTTGAGCATAAAATATATTCATATTTTTGGAATACTTGTACGTAGGAAGCAGACGAGTCCGTGGCGGGCGGCGAGCTGGTAGCGTCACCAGCCGCCCTGCACCGGCTCGGCTCCACGTCTGTGGAAATATTAAGTTTTAGTTGCAAAATATCCATTTAATTTTACTTAAAAATAGATTAAAAGATTTATAAATACTTTGATTTCGATCAATAGCCACTTATATTTCAATTTCTAACTAATAAGCTCGATCGGATCGGTCGGAAGACAAAGATCGTTTGCTACTTGCGACTTTCATTTGCTATACAAAAAAATGGCATAGCTTAAAACTAACTCGACTGTCAAAATCCTCGAAAACTATAATCCATACAGGATCCACGGACATATTTGGTTTATGTTTCATTTTGGGCTTCATGCAAAACCGTTAAGTAACGTGTTTTATATTACTCAATTTGGCCTCACTTTTATTTCCTTATAAAACAAATATAACCTTTCATTATGTAGCTATAGTTATTTTACAAGGGATGGGATATATTTAACATTTATAACAATAGGTTATTACTTTTAATTGGTAATAATGAAATACTAAAGTGGATGACTTTAAGTTTCTGTATAATACCATCCTTTTATGAATACATTAAGTTTCTAAAAATATCGGTTTTTTGAAGATTCCCATGGCCTACAAGAAAGTGACTATCATCAGTGTGTTGCACTAGTTAACTATGCATTAACCATAACCCAAAACTTATTTGTGCACGTCGTCGTCGTCGTCGATAAACTGCCACGACAAAATATTAAATGGCCTTTGTTGTTTTTAAACGCATATTATATAATTTTAATGTTGATTGAAGAATGAGAATGTATAAAATACTTACCTAATCGTGTATTAGCGATTTCTATTTCTTTGGCCTCAGTTCCTCTGTTGGCAGTAGTGTTGGTAAAATTTGATATCGTTTTCCGAGGAGAAAATGCCATCCTTTTAAATAGGTAGCCAATGCAGTATTACTTGACAACAATAACTTAATGACAATTTGTACCTTGTAAAACTGTGACATATAGGGCATGTCAATTTCTTAATAACTAATTAGTTCTTACTATTTTGTTTTTTTTTGAAGTGAACTTCTTTAGAATCGTTGTGATTTCAAACCTGATGCAACGAAAAAAACTACAGGTAAGAGACACAAATACAAAAATATGTAGATTGAAACCGGCAAAGAATAAGACAGAAATATACATTATAGATGACGTTGTGTTTACGACCTACCGTCATTTTATTTTATATTTTTGTTCATGCGAATTGTGATATGCTTTGTCATTGTGTCGTTTTAGCGATTGAATATTACACACATCTAATACGATCTAAAATTTAAGTTGAAAATTAATATGAATCTGTGTTATTAGAAGAAATGTGTATATTGCTCATTGTTAACATTCAAATTTAAGTAAATAACAGAAAGTTCATATGCATGCTGTTTTATTATTTAAATTGGTTAAAAAAGAAAATGTAGACGAAAGCCATCAGCGATTTAAAAAGAGCGAGTTGTGTTCACGTTGATTGTTGCAAATTCACGCTATGGATATTATTTAGAAGAGTTCACCGATTAAAATTTGTATTTTATTCAAAACTAGCTGACCCGGCGAACTTCGCAACGCCATTGACCTTTTTTGGAAACATTTTG
>NC_052121.1:10804903-10806519 GCF_012273895.1 Zerene cesonia | reverse complement strand
CGCCCCTCCCGCCCCTCGGTGTCGCCCGCTGCACGACCGTACTCCACTTATGGTTATTCAGTTGCTTCTAGAACCGATTAGAACGATTCCAATGCGAAATATATATATTTCAAATAATAATATGAAAAAAAATAGATGAATATATATTTAAATTGAAATAAGAAATGATAAATACATGTGATGTTCATTAGAGCGATTAGCGTTAAAGCCAAACAAGCAAATGAATGTATTAACGAATTGAAGAGTAGTCAACAATTTCTATCTCTAAACGTAGAAAGGAAGTAGACCTAAAAGTTAACTTTTTCTTACAAAAACAAAACAAGTAATCTGAATTGCCCAAGCCACAATATATAATCTATAGCCTTCCTCAATAAATGGACTATCCAACACTGAAAGAAACGCCATGTGCAAGTTCTTTATGTAAATTATGACACGTGCACACAATTACAATTACTGCTAAAGCCTCGCGCTCAGCGCTCCTCTGTAATGCCTCTCTGACGCACACTTTGCTCATAGTTGACAGAGTCAATTCGACTCGAAATCTATGCATTGCAATTTTTTTTTCGCAAATTAACTCCAAAACTGAACCATGGGAATGTTTATTATTATATTATATATTGGATTCAATAACATTGCAAATGATCCATACATAGGTTTTCATAAAATAAAAGTTTAAAATAAGCTTGTAAATATAAAAACCAATTTGTATTCTTTTTTAAACGCGATATAGAATAAATATGCTAAACACAAATTTAAACCCGAAGTGGAGGAGCTCTTCCAAATTCAACAGTAATTTAGTATATTTTGCTATCATATTATATTATTTAGTGACACAACAACATATACACACAATGCCTACTCATACAGTTGGGTTGTGGCTTGCGCATGTTCGTTAATTCGTTTTCCGATGCATTGTCATTTCTCTGATAAAGGTAAATGTTTATCTTGTAGTACTGTGATATGAATGGGAATGACATATAAAACCAATTGATATGAATACGTAAAAAGTTTTACTAATGTTCTTAATGTGGTGAAATCATTAACTATTATATAACTTCTTTGTGTGATAGTTAAAGACAATAAGGGTCTAGGAGATCGATGTGGTGAGTGAAAGTTGAGATGGGGAAAACGAATGAGATACAATGATAAAAGTGGCTCTTACAGGTGTGGGTGTGCGACGTCGGCGCGTCGGAGAGGATGCCGGTGAGTAGCGCTTCCGCTCGCGACATGTCTGCGGTCGGCCGCCTCTAACCGCGCTCCCTTTGCAGATGTGGTGTCCGCCCACGCCGCCCTCCAGCGACGGCGACGTGTACTGCGACAGCTGGGCGCGCGCGCTGTACCGGCGGGGCGCCGCGCCCGACGCGCTGCTGCCGCCCGTGCGCTGGCGCGACCCGCGCGCCGCGCGCTCCCCGCGCCGCCTGCGCCCCGCGCGCGCCGCGCCCGCGCCGCCCTCGCTGTTCGAGCGCGCCGGCTCGCGCCCGCGCCCGCGCGCGCGCCCCGCGCCGCCCCCGCTGCGCGACCACGCCGCGCCTCCGCCCGACTGGAGCCCCTGCGAGGACGCCGCGCTGCGTCGCGCGCTGCGCCTGCAGCGCCTGCCCGCCGAGCCGCCCGCCGCG
>NC_052121.1:10800116-10803903 GCF_012273895.1 Zerene cesonia | reverse complement strand
GCGGCCGGCGCCGCGCCCGCGTCAGCGCGCGCCCCGGCGGCGGGCGCGGCGGGCCGCCTGGAGGCGCACCGGCGCGGCTGCCTGCGGCGGCTGGCGGCCGAGAACGAGCGGCGCTGCTGGCGGCTGCCGCTGTTCGGCGCGGACCTGCGCGCCGCGCTCACCGTTCCGCCGGACGCGCACTCGCTCGTGCCGCGAAAGTCTATCGAAGACTTCCTCGCAGAAATGCATGACGTTATTGACCGGTATGTCTTCTCTTATTATTATAAATCTGAAGAGTTTGTTAATTGGTTGAACACGCTAATCTCAGGAACTACTGGCGCGATTTGGAAATTTGTTTCGTACGGTGAGTGGGGGAGCCAGAGGCCCATATCCTTTTCCTTATCCTTCCCATTCCTTTCCTTTATTCCTCTCATCAATCCTTTCTTAAGCCCTTTCCAATTTAAAGTCGACAATCCATTTGTAGAGGTGTCAGGTCTGTAATCGACCTTGCGCCTCTCCAAATGTTCATGGGCTGTAGTATCGCTTATATCGGCTGTAGTATAGCTGGCTTACCATTAGGCGACACACCAGACTCCATTGCCGACTATGACATAAGAAACAAAAACTTATTGTAAGGCTTTAGGCTATATCCTATCCTACTTCCTACTAATCCTTCCTACTAATATTATAAATGTGAAAATGTGAGTTTGTTACTCTTTCACGCAAAACCTATTGTATCGATTGTAATGAAATTTGGTACGTAGACAGCTGGACAATTGATTCCTACGGGATAAGGACTTAACGCGGTTGTAACCGAGGGGCGCAGCTAGTAGATAGATAGAGGAACAATTTATGAGTACGAGACGTACGAATGCGTTCAGCGATGTGCATCTTATTTTTGTAATGTATGTAGAAATATTCAGAATTATCAAAGTTTTGAGTGAGATTATCAAAGTATCGGTCGTTCATGGAAAAGACTAAGCCCTCAACCGTCGGCGTACCGATACCGAGAGTGAGTTGCGTGTCGGTGGCAGGTTCAGCGTGTGCTGCGCGGCGGCGCGCGCGGGCGGCGCGGCGCTGTGCGCGGGCGCGGGGCGCGGCGCGCGCGCACACCGCCGGGCCGCCGCCGCGCTGCGCCGCGCGCTGGCGCCCCGCGCGCGCGCCGCGCTCGCGCTGCTGCACGCGCCCGCGCAGCGCCAGGCCGTCGCCTTCCCGCACCCGCGCCTGCTGCAGTACGACTGCGGTCAGTGCCCTCCATGTGCGCCTCCACTTGCGCGCTAACACGTTATATTCATTATGTTTTTTAACCCATCGCCGATACGACACGTTTTTCAACAACCGCCATGCAATGATCGTCCGGTACGTTCGATACGTGCTGTGATGCGGAAATATGTAGCTATAAACTGAAATACCTAATATGCAAGTTTCTTTATTTCATAGAACGAAACGGCGAGTTTTTAACGTAAATATATATACAATCAATTTATTAATTGTAAAATGCGTAAACGTATTTTATTTTGATAGAGCTGGAATTTCTACTATGTTTTATCGATTACAATAAGAACAAGAACACACTGCACACTGTGTCTACTGAATTAGAGACAAACATACTGTTAGATATCAAGTGTGTTGAATATTCGATTGATCGTGATAAGAATGTACTGCAATTCTACCCAACTGCCTTGTTGATTTAGTCAGATGATAACAAATCTCAGCCAGTCACATAGACCAGATAGCGGGTAGTTGGGTCGAACATGAATAATTAGCGTATTCTCTGTAGTTTGAGTGAGAGTATATAGTGGGGGTGTGCGCGCAGGCAAGCTGCAGACGCTGGACGGGCTGCTGCGGCGGCTGAAGGCGGGCGGGCACCGCGTGCTGATCTTCACGCAGATGACGCGCGTGCTGGACGTGCTGGAGGCGTTCCTGTCGCTGCACGGGCACGCGTACCTGCGGCTGGACGGCGGCACGCGCGTGGAGCAGCGCCAGCCGCTCGTGGACCGCTTCAACAGCGACGCGCGCGTGTTCGCCTTCATCCTGTCCACGCGCAGCGGCGGCGTCGGCCTCAACCTCACCGGCGCCGACTCGGTCGTGTTCTACGACTCGGACTGGAACCCCACCATGGACGCGCAGGCGCAGGACCGCTGCCACCGCATCGGGCAGACGCGCGACGTGCACGTGTTCCGGCTCGTCACCGCCGCCACCGTCGAGGAGAACATCCTGCGCAAGGCCGAGCAGAAGCGCACGCTGGGCCACCTCGCCATCGAGGACGGCCACTTCACCACCTCCTACCTCCGAGCGGTCAGTGCAATATAATCTCTCATCTATTTATTACAATACAACTTCAACAAGTACCAGAGATTACTGCTCTGAAATAGGAGAGGGTTCTTACATGATTTTCATGTAAGGGTATAACATAGGTACATGTACCTATTTATATAAAATCGCGTCTTTATAATTTTTACTCGTGACGTAGATTTTTTCAAATAATGTGTTTTCTTTAATAACTGAAAACCTCGGTCTGACACGCAATGACAAAGGCGACTAAAACTGAAATGGAAATCGATCAATAAACAGGATACGGTACACATACGGTGCACCCGACGTTGCTTTGATATATGTCTATTGAAAGTGGGTCGAATACGAGTTTCGAAGAAGTCACAGACTGCTTTCCTATTAGGTTTGAATATATTCGACGCTACGCGGTCAGTCAGTTCTAACAGGGTGTCCATAAATGCGCAGGCGAACATAAAGGAGCTGTTCGGCGCGGCGGAGGGCGGCGCGGCGGAGGGCGGTGCGGCGGGGAGTGCGGGGAGCGCGGCGGGGAGTGCGGCGGGGGGAGCGGGCGAGGCGGAGCGCGGCGAGCTGGAGAGCGCGCTGGCGGCGGCGGAGGACGAGGCGGACGCGGCGGCGGCGGCGGCGGCGCGCGCCGAGGCGCAGGGCGAGCTGGCCGAGTTCGACGAGAGCGTGCCGCTCGACGACGAGCCGCGCGCCGCCGGGGACGCCGCCGACGCGCCCGAGTTCCGCGCGCTCATGGACCAGGTACCGATAAAGCACTGTTATTCGGAACCTACCAACTTTCCAATTGATTGCCATATCGATAAGCCTTCCAGAACTCGTCGAAGTAAGTACCGCCTCAACACGGACGGTCAAGTGTTACGGCCGATCACAAAGACCGCATCGCACTTTTAAACCATATTGTACAAAATGTGCTTAGTACCTCTTGAAGGGATTGCATATAAATAGCTATCTTCGATAACTGTAGCGAGATAATCTATTAATTTCCATTTCACAATCAAGAATAAGCGCTATCCAACTACTGTTGTGTTACTACCCAGGACAGCTAGCATCTTCCGTCGCACGTATCCGAGTCTTCACGAAATATGCGAAAGTATGTTCAGTATAAAAGCGATTTTTATTCTCTCATATACAAAATTTAAATAATTTGAATCTTTATGAATAATCAAGTATGATATGAATCTACACTAGTTTTATAAGTACATTCGTATTATGGGTACATTTGTATGTTATATCAGCTTTACTTATTACTAAAATGAATAGAAATCCCTACGAATGCAAGGTGCAATAAACTAGCCGTGAATCGTCTTCCATCATAATCATAATTGGAAAGTATTGTTGATTCAACAATAGAGAGATCGAGATCATATACCTTATACAGTATACAAGCGACTTAAATATAAGGTGATCGTCTAATAAACTGTAATGTGATCTTCTAATAAATACCTAGTCTTGCCATAAATATTGTAATAAAGAAAAAAGAAAATTGTTAACTGCAAATAACATTTATTAC